>NW_025760209.1:0-3832 GCF_021184085.1 Oncorhynchus gorbuscha
TATATATATATATATATCTTTCTCTCTCTGTCTATATCTCTGCTCTCACATATATATACCTCTCTCTACATCTCTCTCTGCTCTCTCTATACCATACTCTCTCTATATCTGTCTCTCTCTCTATATATATATATCTCTCTTTCTCTCTACCTATCTACTCTCTATATACTGCCCTACTCTCTCTCTCTCTCTGCCTGCCTCTCTCTCTCTCTCTCTCTCTCTCTCTCTATTTCACCTATACCTCACCTCTCTACTACCTCTATCTCTCTCTCTCTCTCTCTCTCTAAACATATACTCACACCTCTGTCTCTCCTCTCTCTGCTCTCTCTCTCTCTCTCTCTCTGCCTGCTCTCTCTCTGCTCCTCTCTCCTCCCCATACTCTATCTTGCCTCTCTCTCTCTCTCTCTCTTCTTGTCCATCTCTCTCTCTCTCTGTCTCTCTCTTCTCTCTATACCTACTCTCTATCTCTCTCTGTCTCTCTCTCTCTCTCTCTCTATCTCTCTCTCTCTCTCTCTCTCTCTCTCTCTACATCTCTCTCTCTCTCTCTCTACCTCTCTCTCTCTATACTCTACTCTCTCTCTCTCTCTCTCTGTCTCTCTCTCTATCTCTCTCTCTATCATCTCTCTCTATATCTCTCTCTATCTCTCTCTCTCTCTCTCTCTCTCTCTCTCTCTCTCTCTCTCTCTATCTCTCTCTCTATATCTCTCTCTCTCTCTCTCTATCTCTCTCTGCTGCCTCTCTCTCTATCTCTCTCTCTATCTCTCTCTATATCTCTCTCCTTCTCTGTCTCTCTCTCTGACATCTCTCTCTCTGTCTCTCTATATATATCTCTCTCTATATCTATCTCTCTCTCTGTCTCTCTCTCTGCCTCTCTCTCTCTCTCTATATCTGTCTCTCTCTCTATCTCTCTCTCTGTCTCTCTCTCTCTACTCTCTCTCTCTCTGTCTCTATCTCTGTCTCTCTCTCTGTCTCTCTCTCTCTCTATATCTCTCTCTCTCTCTATATGCCAATGTATATGCTGTGTCTGTATATGCTCTGTGTCTGTCTTATATAAATAATATGCTCTGTAGTCTGTCAACAATATACTGTGTCTGTATAATATATATATGTCTGTCATATATGTAAATATATATATATACTGTGTCTGTCATAACTCCTTCTGCCATCTGTCTCTGTAATCTGCAATATATATGCTATGTCTGTCTCTATATGTATGTCTGTCTTTTAATATGCTGTAATCTGTATGTAATCTCTGTCTATATATATGTAGCCAGTCTGTAATCTGTCTATCTATCTCTCTCTCTATCTATATCTATCTATCTATCTCTCTCTCTATCTCTCTCTATATCTATCTCTCTCTCTATATCTATCTCTCTCTATCTCTCTCTATATCTATCTCTCTCTCATATCTATCTCTCTCTATATCTATCTCTCTCTATATATATATCTCTCTTGTGTGTCTGTCTTAATAATCTGTATCTGCAATATATATATACTTGTCTTATATATGTATATATATCTCTCTATATCTATCTCTCTCTATATCTATCTTCTCTCTATCTCTATATATCTCTATCTCTCTATATAGCTGTCATCTCTCATATCTATCTCTCTGTCTATCTCTATATATCTATCTCTATCTATATCTATCTCTCTCTATCTCTATCTATATATCTCTCTGTCTCTCTCTATCTATCTCTCTATATATCTATCTCTCTCTATCTCTCTATATATCTCTCTTCATATATATCTCTCTCTCTATCTATCTCTCTCTATATCTATCTTTCTCTATCTCTCTCTATATATCTCTCTCTCTATATCTATCTCTCTCTATATCTATCTCTCTCTATCTCTCTCTATATCAGTGGTTCTTAACCTTGTTGGAGGTACTGAACCCCACCAGTTTCATATGCGCATTCACCGAACCCTTCTTAATTGGAAAAATTACATTATTTTTTCAAATTCAAAACATAGGTATATATTTGGCTGGTGCACAAAATGAACCGTGCATCAACATCACTGTGTTCAAAGAACAAAATCATCAAAACATGATTTTCACACAAAAACATAATAATGACTATTTACTGCAAATCGGTGTGACTTCTGCTGTTGCCTTTCAGAGACCAGTTCAGAAATGCGCGGCTTCACCTTGGCAAGTTCCACTCATGTCATTTTCGCAACAAAGTCTGTTCCTTTTCTTCGTTTTTATGTCCAGCATCCTCAAAGGATTGCTCGCAAAGATATGTTGTAACAAACGGTATGAAAATCTCCAGAGCTTTCTTAGCAATGACAGGGTACGTTACCATTTGTTGACACCAAAACGTTGAAAGCGTTGTTGTTCTGAAGAGTTGCTGTTGAACCTGGTTTTGCTGAATTTCAATGATTTCATCGAGGTATTCATCATTGACATCTGTTGTCTCAACACTAAACGTGAACGGCTGTCTCACCCATGCTGGATATGACTCTCTTGTAGGGAAGTATCTGTCGAGAGACTTTGCAAGCTCATCTAAGTGCGTGGCAATTGCTTGCTTCAGTTCCGCAGGTACAGAAATGTCTCTGATTCCAGATACATCTTCGATCTTACTTACACAGTCATCCAGCAGGGAAAGTTTGCGGTTATTGTTCTCTGTTCGTCGTTTCCATAACGGTAGCTTTTTTGTAAAGCCTTTAGTTTTCCCCCTCCGTCGATGATGTTGACTCCACCACCCTGCATCTTTGGATTGAGATTGAGAGCTGTGAAGATATTGGCCATGTACGCTAAAATGAGAATGAACTCAGAACTGCTGAAGCAATCTGCATGACAATGCAGGGCTAATTCCACACGCACGGCAAAAAACACGATTCAGCACCTGTCCCCGGGATAAACCACCTAACATTAGAATGGTACAGAAGTACCTCGAATTCAGAGCCCATTTCTTTACACAGCTCACTGAAGATGCGATGCCGCAGAGCACTAGTTCGCACATAGTTCACGCATTCCATAATTTTAATACTTTGCCAGTTTGAGGCAAGATTTTTGTTGCCAACGCATGCCTGTGCAGAATACAATGTGTAACAATGATGTGTGGTGCATCGGCTTTCACTAGCGCACCAAAACCAGACTTTCTTCCCCAGCATGACTGGAGCCCGTCCGAACAAACTGCAGAAACCATATCCTACCAAAATATTGTCTTTGAAGAAGTCATCCAAAAGTTTCTTCACATCGGCTGCCTTAGTTGTTGTTGTAAAGAGGTCACAAATAAAAAAAAATCTTCCTTTATCACGCCGTCTTCACATAGCGCACGAATACAGCAAGCTGGCTTAGATTGGAAACGCCTGTGGTCTCGTCGAGTTGAAGGCTGAATTTTTCCGGGCTTGAAATCAGATCTGCAACTACTTGCGCCAAGATGTCTTGCTCATGTCCTCTATTTTGTCGCTGATGGTGAGAAAGAATTTGTAATAACTTAACTTCAGCCTCTTTTCCCAGCATGATATTCGCCATCTTCAACACAGCTGGTTTTATAACGCTCCGTTATACATGTGAATCCATATTGTACATATTCGTCCGACCACTTTTTTTGACATAGTAAGTATGAAGGGATTAAAATATTAAGAAAGAAATCACAAGACGTACCATCACGACAGTCACAAGTCGACTACTGAGCGCACCAAATTTCTGCAGCACAGATAGGCCAAGCGATGTAGCGTGATCACCTGCAGCCAATGATGGCCAAGCGGAGCATGTCACGAATCATATGAATCGGATGTGTGTCTTGACCTCCACCGAACCCCTGAGACTGACTCACCGAACCCCTGGGGTTCGATCGAACCCAGGTTAAGAACCACTGATCTA
>NW_025760210.1:0-3832 GCF_021184085.1 Oncorhynchus gorbuscha
CCCAACCTTAACCCTAAACCTAACCTTAACCATTCTGAGTTAACCCTAACCTTAACCTAACCCTAACCATTCTTAGTTAACCCTAGCCCTACTGAGTTAACCCTAACCAACCTAACGCTTAACCATCCTGAGTTAACCCTAACCCCAACCTTAACCATTCTGGAGTTAACCTAACCTAACCTTAACCCCAACCTTAACCATTCTGAGTTAACCCAACCTACTGAGTTAACCCTAACCTTAACCCTAACCTAACCATTCTGATAACCCTAACCCTACTGAGTTAACTAACCTAACCATTCTGAGTTAACCCATTCTGAGTTAACCCAACCTAACCCCAACCCTTCTGAGTTAACCCTAACCCTACTGAGTTAACCCTAACCTTAAGATTTCAAAGTTAACCCTAACACGAACCATTCTGAGTTAACCCTAACCCTAACCCTAACCATTCTGAGTTAACCCTAACCTTAACCCTAACCCTAACCATTCTGAGTTAACCCTAAACCTAACCTTAACCCTTACCCTAACCTTAACCATTCTGAGTTAACCCTAACCTTAAGATTTCAAAGTGAACCCTAACCTTAACCATTGAGTTAACCCTAACCCTAACCTTAACCATTCTGAGTTAACCCTAACCCTAACCTTAACCATTCTGAATTAACCCTAACCCCAACCTTAACCATTCTGAGTTAACCCTAATCCGACTGAGTTAACCTTAACCCTAAGATTTCAAAGTTAACCATTCTGAGTTAACCTTAACCTAACCCTAACATTAACCCTAACCTAACATTAACCATTCTGAGTTAACCTAACCCTAACCATTCTGAGTTAACCCTAACCTCCAACCCTAACCCTAACCATTCTTGAGTTAACCCTAAACCTAGCCTTACCCTTACCCTAACCTAACCATTCTGGGAGTTAACCTAACCTAAGATTTCAAAGTGAACTCCTAACCTTAACCATTGAGTTAACCCTAAGCCTAACATTAACCCTAACCTAACCTTAACCATTCTGGTTAACCCTACACTAACCCTAACCCTAACCCTAACCCTAACCATTCTGAGTTAACCTAACCCTAGCTTGTAACCATTCTGGGGGTTAACCTAAACCCCTTAACCCCTGACCTAGCTAAGCTGTAACCATTTCTGAGTTAGCCTAACATTAAGATTCAAGTGGACCTAATTAGCCATTTCTGGAGTTAACCCCTAACCCTAACCTTAACCATTCTGGAGGTTAGCCTAACCCTAAACATAACCATTCTGGGGTTAACCTAACTTCCGGAGCAACCATTTTCTGGATTAGCCTAACCCTAACTGTAGCCATTCACAGGTTAGCCTAGCCTTGGCCATTTCTGAGTTAGCCTAACCTTAACCATTCTGAGTTAGCCCTAACCTAACCCTAACCTTATACATTCTGGAAGTTAACCTAACCTAACCTAACCTTTAACCATTCTGGGTTGCGCTAACCCTAACCTTAACCATTCTGGTTAGCCTAACCTAACCTTAACCATTCTGAGTTAACCCCTAACCCTACTGAGTTAGCCTAACCCTAACCATTCTGAATGCCTAAACTTAACCCTAACCATTCTGAATGCCTAAACCTAACCCTAACCATTCTGAGTTTGCCTACGTAACCCTAACCATTCTTGAATGCCTAAGTTTCGTTAACCCTAACCATTCTGAATTGGCCCTAGCCCAAACGTAACCCTAACCATTCTGAATGCCTAAACCTAACCCTAACCATTCTGAATGTTAACTCTAACCCTAACCTTAACCCTAAACCTAACCCTAACCATTCTGAATGCCTAACCTTAACCCTAACCCTAACCATTCTGAGTTAACCTAACCTAAACGTAACCTAACCATTCTGGGAGTTAACCCTAACCCTACTAGTTAACCCTAACCAACCCCTGAATGCCTAACCTTAACCTAACCTAAACATTCTGAGTTCCCTAACCTAACCCTAACCATTCTGAGTTAACCTAATCAGCTAACCATTCTGAGTTAACCCTAACCCCAACCTAACCATTCTGAGTTAACCTAACCCTAACCTTAACCCTAACCCAAACCATTCTGAGTTAACCCCCTAACCCTACTGAGTTAACCTAACCTTAACCATTGAGTTAACCATTCTGAGTTAACCCTAACCCTACTGATTAACCCTAACCTTAACCATTGAGTTAACCATTCTGAAAGGTTAACTAGCTTGTAACCCTAACCCTTCTGAGTTAACCCTAACCCTACTGAGTTAACCCTAACCTTAAGATTTCAAAGTTAACCCTAACACGAACCATTCTGAGTTAACCTAACCCTAACCTTAACCATTCTGAGTTAACCCTGAACCTTAACCATTCTGGAGTTAACCTAACCCTAACCTTAACCATTCTGGAGCAAGCCCCTAACCATAACTTCATTCTGAGTTAACCTAACTAACATAACCATTCTGAGCACCTAACCCTACTGAAAGCACCTAATCCTTAAGATTTCCGAGTTAACCATTCTTAAGTTGCTAACCTAACATTAACCCTAACCTAACCTTAAACCGTTTCTGTGAGTTAACCCTACCCTAACCTTGGCCCTAACCTAACCTAACCATTCTGAGTTAACCCTAACCCTAACCTTAACCGTTCTGAGTTAACCTAACCTTAACTCCTAACCCTAACCATTTCTGAGTTAACCCTAAACCTAACCTTAACCCTTACCCCTAACCTTAACCATTCTGGAGTTAACCCTAACCTTAAGATTTCAAAGTGAACCCTAACCTTAACCATTGAGTTAACCCTAACCCTAACTCCAACCATTCTGAGTTAACCCTAACCCTAACCTTAACCATTCTGAGTTAACCCTAACTCTACTGACCTAACCCTAACCCTAACCATTCTGAGTTAACCCTAACCCTAACCTTAACCATTCTGAGTTAACCCTAACCTTAACCCTAACCCTAACCATTCTGAGTTAACCCTAAACCTAACCTTAACCCTTACCCTAACCTTAACCATTCTGAGTTAACCCTAACCTTAAGATTTCAAAGTGAACCCTAACCTTAACCATTGAGTTAACCCTAACCCTAACCTTAACCATTCTGAGTTAACCCTAACCCTAACCTTAACCATTCTGAGTTAACCCTAACCGTAACCCTAACCCTAACCATTCTGAGTTAACCCTAACCCTAACCTTAACCATTCTGAGTTAACCCTAACCTTAACCCTAACCCTAACCATTCTGAGTTAACCCTAAACCTAACCTTAACCCTTACTCTAACCTTAACCATTCTGAGTTAACCCTAACCTTAAGATTTCAAAGTGAACCCTAACCTTAACCATTGAGTTAACCCTAACCCTAACCTTAACCATTCTGAGTTAACCCTAACCCTAACCTTAACCATTCTGAGTTAACCCTAACCCTAACCTTAACCATTCTGAATTAACCCTAACCCTAACCTTAACCATTCTCAGTTAACCCTAACCCTAACCTTAACCATTCTCAGTTAACCCTAACCCTAACCTTAACCATTCTGAGTTAACCCTAACCCGACTGAGTTAACCTTAACCCTAAGATTTCAAAGTTAACCATTCTGAGTTAACCCTAACCCTAACATTAACCCTAACCCTAACATTAACCCTAACCCTAACATTAACCATTCTGAGTTAACCCTAACCCTAACCATTCTGAGTTAACCCTACCCCTAACCTTAACCCTAACCCTAACCATTCTGAGTTAACCCTAACCTTAACCCTAACCCTAACCATTCTGAGTTAACCCTAAACCTAACCTTAACCCTAACCCTAACCTTAACCATTCTGAGTTATCCCTAACCCTACTGAGATAACCCCAAC
>NW_025760211.1:0-3829 GCF_021184085.1 Oncorhynchus gorbuscha
CCATCAAGATCCTGTACTACTTTGTCGGTCCATCTACGCTGGACCGGTTCGGGTGCTACATGTAGTGCCTTGATAGACTCTGGGGCTGAGGGTTGTTTCATGGACGAAGCATGGGTTCGGAAACATGACATTCCTTTCAGAGAGTTAGAGAAGCCTACGCCCATGTTCGCCTTTAGATGGTAGTCATCTTCCCAGTATCAGATTTGAGACACTACCTTTAACCCTCACAGTATCTGGTAACCACAGTGAGACTATTTCTTTTTTGATTTTTCGTTCACCGTTTACACCTGTTGTTTTGGGTCATCCCTGGCTAGTATGTCATAATCCTTCTATTAATTGGTCTAGTAATTCTATCCTATCCTGGAACGTTTCTTGTCATGTGAAGTGTTTAATGTCTGCCATCCCTCCCGTTTCTTCTGTCCCTACTTCTCAGGAGGAACTCTGGCGATTTGACAGGAGTGCCGGAGGAATATCATGATCTGCGCACGGTCTTCAGTCGGTCCCGAGCCAACTCCCTTCCTCCTCACCGGTCGTATGATTGTAGTATTGATCTCCTTCCGGGGACCACTCCTCCTCGGGGTAGACTATACTCTCTGTCGGCTCCCGAACGTAAGGCTCTCGAGGATTATTTGTCTGTGTCTCTTGACGCCGGTACCATAGTGCCTTCTTCCTCTCCGGCCGGGGCGGGGTTCTTTTTTGTTAAGAAGAAGGACGGTACTCTGCGCCCCTGCGTGGATTATCGAGGGCTGAATGACATAACGGTTAAGAATCGTTATCCGCTTCCCCTTATGTCATCAGCCTTCGAGATTCTGCAGGGAGCCAGGTGCTTTACTAAGTTGGACCTTCGTAACGCTTACCATCTCGTGCGCATCAGAGAGGGGGACGAGTGGAAAACGGCGTTTAACACTCCGTTAGGGCATTTTGAGTACCGGGTTCTGCCGTTTGGTCTCGCCAATGCGCCAGCTGTTTTTCAGGCATTAGTTAATGATGTTCTGAGAGACATGCTGGAACATTCTTGCTTTGTCTATCTTGACGATATCCTGATTTTTCTCCGCTACCAGATTCATGTCTGCACGTTCGACGTATCTAGCAGCGCCTTTAGAGAATTGTCTCTACGTAAAGGCTGAGAAGTGCTCTTTTTCATGTCTCCTCCTTTCGTTTACTTTTTCTCTCTCGGTTCCGTTATTTCCGCTGAAGGCATTCAGATGGATTCCGGGCTTAAGGTCCAAGCTGTCAGTGATTGGGCCTGCTCCAAGGTCACGGTCGAGCTGCAGCGCTTTTAGGTTTCGCTAATTTCTATCGGGCGTTTCATTCGTATTTGGGTCAAGTTGCTGCCCTCTCACAGCTCTTACTTCTGTTAAGACGTGTTTTAAGTGGTCCGGTTCCGCCCAGGGAGCTTTTGATCTTCTAAAAGAACGCTTTACGTCCGCTCCTATCCTCGTTACTCCTGACGTCACTAGACAATTCATTGTCGAGGTTGACGCTTCAGAGGTAGGCGTGGGAGCCATTCATTCTATCCCAGCGCTTCCAGTCTGACGATAAGGTTCATCCTTGCGCCTATTTTTCTCATCGCTGTCGCCATCTGAGCGCAACTATGATGTGGGTAAATCAGGAACTGCTCGCCATCCGCTAGCCCTAGGCGAATGGCGACAGTGGTTGGAGGGGGCGACCGTTCCTTTTGTCGTTTGGACAGACCATAAGAACCTTGAGTACATCCGTTCTGCCAAACGACTTAATGCCCGTCAAGCCAAGGGGCGTTGTTTTTCGCCGTTTCGAGTTTGTGATTTCTTACCGTCCGGGTAGCAAGAACACCAAGCCTGATGCCTTATCCCGTCTGTTTAGTTCTTCTGTGGCTTCTACTGATCCCGAGGGATTCTTCCTTATGGGCGTGTTGTCGGGTTAACAGTCTGGGGAATTGAAAGACAGGTTAAGCAAGCACTCACGCACACTGCGTCGCGCGAGCTTGTCCTAGTAACCTCCTTTCGTCCTGTTTCCACTCGCCTGGCTGTTCTTCAGTGGGCTCACTCTGCCAAGTTAGCTGGTCATCCCGGTGTTCGAGGCACTCTTGCGTCTATTCGCCAGCGCTTTTGGTGGCCGACTCAGGAGCGTGACACGCGCCGTTCGTGGCTGCTTGTTCGGACTGCGCGCAGACTAAGTCGGGTAACTCTCTCCTGCCGGTCGTCTCAGACCGCTCCCCATTCCTTCGACCATGGTCTCACATCGCCCTAGACTTCATTACCGGTCTGCCTTTGTCTGCGGGGAAGACTGTGATTCTTACGGTTGTCGATAGGTTCTCTAAGGCGGCACATTTCATTCCCCTCGCTAAACTTCCTTCCGCTAAGGAGACGGCACAAATCATTATCGAGAATGTATTCAGAATTCATGGCCTCCCGCTAGACGCCGTTTCAGACAGAGGCCCGCAATTCACGTCACAGTTTTGGAGGGAGTTCTGTCGTTTGATTGGTGCGTCCGTCAGTCTCTCTTCCGGGTTTCATCCCCAGTCTAACGGTCAAGCAGAGAGGGCCAATCAGACGATTGGTCGCATACTACGCAGCCTTTCTTTCAGAAACCCTGCGTCTTGGGCAGAACAGCTCCCTGGGCAGAATACGCTCACAATTCGCTTCCTTCGTCTGCTACCGGGTTATCTCCGCTTTCAGAGTAGTCTGGGTTACCAGCCTCCTCTGTTCTCATCCCAGCTTGCCGAGTCCAGCGCTCCCTCCGCTCAAGCGTTTGTCCAACGTTGTGAGCGCACCTGGAGGAGGGTGAGGTCTGCACTTTGCCGTTACAGGGCACAGACTGTGAGAGCCGCCAATAAACGCAGGATTAAGAGTCCAAGGTATTGTTGCGGCCAGAGAGTGTGGCTTTCCACTCGCAACCTTCCTCTTACGACAGCTTCTCGTAAGTTGACTCCGCGGTTCATTGGTCCGTTCCGTGTCTCCCAGGTCGTCAATCCTAGTCGCTGTGCGACTGCTTCTTCCGCGACATCTTCGTCGCGTCCATCCTGTCTTCCATGTCTCCTGTGTTAAGCCCTTTCTTCGCACCCCCGTTCGTCTTCCCTCCCCCTCCCGTCCTTGTCGAGAGCGCACCTATTTACAAGGTACATAAGATCATGGACATGCGTTCTCGGGACGGGGTCACCAATACTTAGTGGATTGGGAGGGTTACGGTCCTGAGGAGAGGAGTTGGGTTCCGTCTCGGGACGTGCTGGACCGTTCCACTCATTGATGATTTCCTCCGTTGCCGCCAGGATTCCTCCTCGAGTGCGCCAGGAGGCGCTCGGTGAGTGGGGGGTACTGTCATGTTTTGTCATTTATTATCTTGTCTTGTCCCTGTGCTTCCCATTCTATTCGTTTCCCTCTGCTGGTCTTATTAGGTTCTTTCCCCTCTTTCTATCCCTCTCTCTCCCTCCCTCTCTCACTCTCTCGCTCTCTCTTCTCTCTATCGTCCGTTCCTGCTCCCAGCTGTTCCTATTCCCCTAATCAATCATTTAGTCTTCCCACACCTGTTCCCGATCCTTTCCCCTGATTAGAGTCCCTATTTCTTCCTTTGTGTTCCGTTCCTGTCCTGTCGGTTCCTTGTCTAGAATTCACCGTGCTGTGTTTGTGTATCGCCCTGTCGTGTCGTGTTTTCCTCAGATGCTGCGTGGTGAGCAGGTGTCTGAGTCTGTCTGGTTCAAGTGCCTTCCCGAGGCAACCTGCTGTTCACCTGCTGTTCAAGATCGAGTCTCCAGTTTGTCCTCGTCATTTCGAGTGAAAGTTGTGTTTTTTGTTTGTATTTACTTTACTGGATTAAAGACTCTGTTTTCGCCAAGTCGCTTTTGGGTCCTCTT
>NW_025760212.1:0-3828 GCF_021184085.1 Oncorhynchus gorbuscha
AGGGTACCCTAACAGGCTAGTGGGGGAAAGGAATGAGAAGCTGGGGCACTCCTAACAGACTAGTGGGGAAAGGAATGAGAGCTAGGGTTACTCCTAACAGGCTAGTGGGAAAGGAATGAGAGCTAGGGTACCCTAACAGGCTAGTGGGGAAAGGAATGAGAGCTAGGTACTCCTAACAGGCTAGTGGGGAAAGGAATGAGAGCTAGGGTACTCCTAACAGGCTAGTGGGGAAAGGAATGAGAGCTAGGGTACTCCTAACAGACTAGTGGGGAAAGGAATGAGAGCTAGGGTACTCCTAACAGGCTAGTGGGGAAAGGAATGAGAGCTAGGGTACTCCTAACAGGCTAGTGGGGAAAGGAATGAGAGCTAGGGTACTCCTAACAGACTAGTGGGGGAAAGGAATGAGAGCTAGGGTACTCCTAACAGGCTAGTGGGGAAAGGAATGAGAGCTAGGGTACTCCTAACAGGCTAGTGGGGAAAGGAATGAGAGCTAGGTACTCCTAACAGGCTAGTGGGGAAAGGAATGAGAGCTAGGCACTCCTAACAGACTAGTGGGGAAAGGAATGAGAGCTAGGGTACTCCTAACAGGCTAGTGGGGAAAGGAATGAGAGCTAGGGTACTCCTAACAGGCTAGTGGGGAAAGGAATGAGAGCTAGGGTACTCCTAACAGGCTAGTGGGGAAAGGAATGAGAGCTAGGGTACTCCTAACAGGCTAGTGGGGAAAGGAATGAGAGCTAGGGTACTCCTAACAGGCTAGTGGGGAAAGGAATGAGAGCTAGGGTACTCCTAACAGGCTAGTGGGGAAAGGAATGAGAGCTAGGGTACTCCTAACAGGCTAGTGGGGAAAGGAATGAGAGCTAGGGTACTCCTAACAGGCTAGTGGGGAAAGGAATGAGAGCTAGGGTACTCCTAACAGGCTAGTGGGGAAAGGAATGAGAGCTAGGGTACTCCTAACAGGCTAGTGGGGAAAGGAATGAGAGCTAGGGTACTCCTAACAGGCTAGTGGGGAAAGGAATGAGAGCTAGGGTACTCCTAACAGGCTAGTGGGGAAAGGAATGAGAGCTAGGGTACTCCTAACAGGCTAGTGGGGAAAGGAATGAGAGCTAGGGTACTCCTAACAGGCTAGTGGGGAAAGGAATGAGAGCTAGGGTACTCCTAACAGGCTAGTGGGGAAAGGAATGAGAGCTAGGGTACTCCTAACAGGCTAGTGGGGAAAGGAATGAGAGCTAGGGTACTCCTAACAGGCTAGTGGGGAAAGGAATGAGAGCTAGGGTACTCCTAACAGGCTAGTGGGGAAAGGAATGAGAGCTAGGGTACTCCTAACAGGCTAGTGGGGAAAGGAATGAGAGCTAGGGTACTCCTAACAGGCTAGTGGGGAAAGGAATGAGAGCTAGGGTACTCCTAACAGGCTAGTGGGGAAAGGAATGAGAGCTAGGGTACTCCTAACAGGCTAGTGGGGAAAGGAATGAGAGCTAGGGTACTCCTAACATGATAGTGGGGAAAGGAACGAGAGCTAGTACCCTAACAGGCTAGTGGGGGAAAGGAATGAGAGCTAGGGTAATCTCTAACAGGCTTAGTGGGGAAAGGAATGAGAGCTAGGGCAATTCCCTAACATGATAGTGGTGTGGAAAGGAATGAGAGCTAGGGTACCCTAACAGGCTAGTGGGGGAAAGGAATGAGAGCTAGGGTACCCTAACATGCTAGGGGTGGGGGAAAGAATGAGAGCTAGGTACTCCTAACAGACCCCAGGAATAGGGGGAAAGGAATAGAGCTAGGTACTCTAACAGGCTAGTGGGGAAAGGAATGAGAGCTGGTACTCCTAACAGGCTAGTAAGGGGAAAGGAATGGAGCTGGGTACTCCTAACATGATAGTGGGGAAAGGAATAGAGAGCTAGGGCATCCAATTATAAGCTAGTGGGGAAAGGAACGAGAGCCAGGGCACTCCTAACATACTGGTGGGGAAAGGAATGAGAGCTAGGGTGCTCCTAACAGGCCAGTGGGAAAGGAATGAGAGCTGGGGTACTCTAACAGGCTAGTGGGGAAAGAATGAGAGCTAGGTAATCTCTAACAGGCCAGTGGGGAAAGGAATGAGAGCCAGGGCATCTCAACGAGCTAGTGGGGAAGAATGAGAGCTGAGGTGCACCTAACAGGCTAGTGGGGAAAGGAATGAGAGCTAGAATTTACTCCTAACAGTAGTGGGGAAAGGAATGAGAGCTGAGGTACTCCTAACAGGCTAGTGGGGAAGGAATGAGAAACTGAGAATTTGCTCCTAACAGGCTAGTGGGGAAAGACCCAGAGAGCCAGAATTGCTCCTATGCTGGAGAAGTGTGGGAAAGGGGTAGAGCTACAGGTGCTCTAACAGGCTGTGGAAAGAATAGAAACTGAGTACCTCTAACGGCTGGTGGGGAAAGGAATGAGAAACTGGTACTCTAACGAGCTGGTGGAAAGGAATGAGAGCTGAGTGCTCTAACAGGCTAGTGGGAAAGAGTGAGGCTAGGGTACTCCTAACATGGCTAGTGGGGAAAGGAATGAGAGCTAGGGTACTCCTAACAGGCTAGTGGGGAAAGGAATGAGAGCTAGGGTACTCCTAACAGGCTAGTGGGGAAAGGAATGAGAGCTAGGGTACTCCTAACAGGCTAGTGGGGAAAGGAATGAGAGCTAGGGTACTCCTAACAGGCTAGTGGGGAAAGGAATGAGAGCTAGGGTACTCCTAACAGGCTAGTGGGGAAAGGAATGAGAGCTAGGGTACTCCTAACAGGCTAGTGGGGAAAGGAATGAGAGCTAGGGTACTCCTAACAGGCTAGTGGGGAAAGGAATGAGAGCTAGGGTACTCCTAACAGGCTAGTGGGGAAAGGAATGAGAGCTAGGGTACTCCTAACAGGCTAGTGGGGAAAGGAATGAGAGCTAGGGTACTCCTAACAGGCTAGTGGGGAAAGGAATGAGAGCTAGGGTACTCCTAACAGGCTAGTGGGGAAAGGAATGAGAGCTAGGGTACTCCTAACAGGCTAGTGGGGAAAGGAATGAGAGCTAGGGTACTCCTAACAGGCTAGTGGGGAAAGGAATGAGAGCTAGGGTACTCCTAACAGGCTAGTGGGGAAAGGAATGAGAGCTAGGGTACTCCTAACAGGCTAGTGGGGAAAGGAATGAGAGCTAGGGTACTCCTAACAGGCTAGTGGGGAAAGGAATGAGAGCTAGGGTACTCCTAACAGGCTAGTGGGGAAAGGAGTGAGAGCTAGGGTACTCCTAACAGGCTAGTGGGGAAAGGGAATGAGAGCTAGGGTACTCCTAACAGGCTAGTGGGGAAAGGAATGAGAGCTAGGGTACTCCTAACAGGCTAGTGGGGAAAGGAGTGAGAGCTAGAGGTACCCTAACAGGCTAGTGGGGAAAGGAATGAGAGCTAGGGTACCCTAACAGGCTAGTGGGGAAAGGAATGGAGAGCCAGGGGCACTCCTTAACAGGCTAGTGGGGAAAGGAATGAGAGCTAGGGTACTCCTAACAGGCTAGTGGGGAAAGGAATGAGAGCCGAGGGTACTCCTAACAGGCTAGTGGGGAAAGGAATGAGAGCTAGGGTACTCCTAACAGGCTAGTGGGGAAAGGAATGAGAGCTAGGGTACTCCTAACAGGCTAGTGGGGAAAGGAATGAGAGCTAGGGTACTCTAACAGGCTAGTGGGGAGAGGAATGAGAGCTAGGGTACTCCTAACAGGCTAGTGGGGAAAGGAATGAGAGCTAGGGTACTCTAACAGGCTAGTGGGAAAGGAATGAGAGCTAGGGTACTCCTAACAGGCTAGTGGGGAAAGGAATGAGAGCTAGGGCTACTCCTAACAGGC
>NW_025760213.1:0-3826 GCF_021184085.1 Oncorhynchus gorbuscha
CTAAAAGTTCATATATAACATACTAATCAGGGGAAATGGAAACCAGGTGTGTGTAATCAGATAAGACAGCCCAGGGGTTGAGGATAATGAATCCCTGCTCACTGAAGCCTAGAAAGCCGGTGACGTAGACCCCGGAACTGGTGAACAGAATGAGCAGCAGTATCGGAAAGGATTCGTAGACAGATTGGACATGATTTGGAAAGGCACACATCTGTCTATATAAGGTCACACTGTTGACAGCGTATGTCAGAGCAAAAACTAAGCCATGAGGTTGAAGGAATAGTCCGTAGAGCTCCGAGACAGGATTGTGAAGAGGATCCGATCTGGGGAAGGGTATCCAAAAATGTCTGCGGCATTGAAGGTCCCCAAGAACTCAGTGGCTCCGTTATTCTTAAATGGAAGAAATTTGGAACCACCAAAACTCTTCCTATAGCTGACAGCCCGGCCAAATTGAGCAATCGGGGGAGAAGGGCCTTGGTCAGGGAGGTGACCAAGAAACCGATGGTCACTCTGATAGAGTCCCTCTGTTGAGATGGGAGAACCTTCCTAAAGGACAACCTCTTCTCTCTCTACAGCACTCCACCAATCAGTCCTTTATGGTAGAGTGGTCAGATGGATGTCAACCCTAAGTAAAGGCACATGACAGCCCTAAGTGACTCTCAGACCATGAGAAACTAGATTCTCTGGTCTGATGAAACCAAGTTTGAACTCTTTGGCCAATACCTTCCCAAAAGTGAAGCATGGTGGTGGTAGCATCATGCTGTGGGGATGTTCTTCAGCGGCAGGGACTGGGAGACTAGTCAGGATCGAGGGAAAGATGAATGGAGCAAAGTACAGATAGATCCTTGATGAAAATCTGCTCCAGAGCACTCAAGACCTCAGACTGGGGCAAAGGTTCACCTTCCAACAGGACAATGACCCTAAGCACACAGCCAAGACAATACAGGAGTGGCTTTGGGACAAGTCTCTGAATGTCCTTGAGTGGCTCAGCCAGAGACCGAACCCGATCGAACATCTCTGGAGAGACCTGAAAATATCTGTGCAGCGATAATCCCCTTCCAACCTGAGAGAGCTTGAGAGGATTTGCCAAGCTTGTAAGCGTCATACCCAAGAAGAATCTAGGCTGTAATCGCTGCCAAAGGTGCTTCAACAAAGTACTGAGTAAAGGAAATGAATAGTTACGTAATTGTGAGATTTATGTTATTTGGATGCAGTGTTCCAGTACTGCGGTATAGACTTTCCCTTGCCCCAGGGTACACTGTCAGCAGAAGTTCTTTATTGCCCCTCCCAATCTATTCCTTTACCTTCTTTGACTGATGACTGATGACTGAACATGCTCTTTCACCTTACATAAATAACATTTTAGTGCAGTGGGCAGTACCTGTGCAGACACCTGTACCATGTAAGCTATAGAGTTTAAATGTATTCAATTTTGAGTTTGCATACATCACAGAAGACTGAAATATAACTTTGTGCCATGCTTGCATTGTTGCACATAGTAGCCCAAGACTGCCGCACAGCTCCCCTGGACTGCAGCGCAGAAGAAATAGCACACAGAGAGAAACTCTCACAACTCAGCCCATACTGTACACAGAACAGTGCGGCAAAAACAATCAGAGCTGCAGTAGGCCTATATGCAAATAGACCATTGCCATATATGGATCTGTGCCATTTACTTTGAACTGGACTGTATTTACAGCATGAGCGGTCGTGAGTAGATTGTTTTGAGATCGGCTGAGAGCAGCATGTAGCCACGTGCACATATATATATATATTTTTACTTTTTAAATTTTACCCCTCTTTTCTACCCAATTTCGTGGTATCCAATTGTTAGTAGTTACTATCTTGTCTCATCGCTACAACTCCCATACGGGCTCGGGAGAGACGAAGGTCGAGAGCCATGCATCCTCCAAAACACAACCCAACCAAGGTTGACTGCTTCTTAACACAGCATGCATCCAACTCAGAAGCCAGCCGCACCAATGTGTCGGAGGAAACACCTTGCGACCTGGTCAGCATGCACTGCGCAAAGAAACAAGGATATCCCTGCCGGCACTCTCACGGACCGCTAGGTCAATTGTGCGTCGCACCATGGACCTCTCAGTCAGGGCCGGCTCGACAGAGCCTGGGCTCGAACCCAGAGTCTCTGGTGGCACAGCTAGCACTGGGATGCAGAGCCTTAGACCACTGCACCACCTGGAGGCCTTTGTGTGCACATTTTGTTCGTATCCTTTGCTAGTTAGTGAGTTAATAGCCCAGTTATAGATCATTTGTAGTTAGCAATAGGGGAGTGATTGCTTCCTTCAAGAACACAAAACATGTACATTTCTAGATATCTTTGAAAAGCGAGTCAGATAAAGAGCTTTTTAGGCAGAGAGTCGGATAATTTGTCTGATTCTCTGTCATAATGGTATGGGAATAATAATGTATTTTATTTTGTAAAGTGGTTTCTTGCATCAATCAACACAAAAACATTTTCAGTCACCTCCTTGTCTAAAAGACAAGTGGTTAAACATGTTAATGTCAAGCTCTGCATGTTTTTTCAAAAGCCTCGTGCAATTTAGGCCTACATTGAACACAACACATTGGCTGCTTCTGTGGGCTGAATGATAGAACAGCTGATTTCATGTTAAAATGTTATAGGAGGCATTTTCTCCATTGTTTTTTTATTTTGGTGTTTTTCTTTGCCACTAGTTAGCATCTTTTGTCCTTGTTTTTAGATGTATACCACCCTGGCATGCGTAAATTAAGCATAGCTGTTTGCTATCCCATGACAGACCAGGCAGAAATGATGAAATTTGAGTCTGGGAGTCCACAAACTCAACCCATTGAAGACATGCCAGTGTCACCTCAGTTGTTTGTTGTCTCGAGAGGAAAAACAATGCAGAATGCATTTGTTAGCTCATAAAATATAACCCAGTTTCACATGTTGGAACATGTTTGCATGGTGTGAAGTTTAATTTTCATCCCCCTATGATAATAGCAATTATCAGACTGTAAATGAAGCTCCGCCATATCAGTAGAACACACAGTCTAGCTTCAGAGTGGTTGTGGGTTTTGAACGTTGCAATGAAGAAATAAAGGGGAGAGGCATTATTTCTAAAACATATCCCGTCATCCACTGCTATATCCTAACACATCAGATAAGTTGTGCTGTCCACAGTCAGTAAAAATATCAGACAGACCTCAAATAAGATAATATCCAAAGCTACTGTCGATGCAAAACCCTACAAAGGAGCAGAATCCGATAAGGAAAAGGGGAGACATCTTCAAACATTAGGTTACTACACAAGCCTCATCTGTTAGAGTCACTGCTGTGTCTGTCTACCTTGGAGGAATCATTTTAAAGGCTTTGCTATGCAGGTTTGATCTGAAGATAAGATAAGTCAGATAAATTCTGACCGATGCATTGATTTTAATGTTAATTTGAGTTTCATTTGTCAATCTGCAGTATTGAAGTCTTGAACTAGAGATGACTGACTTTGTTACAATGTAGGAGGAAAAAACTGTTCCATAGAATTTTGACATGAGCATTCTGAGACATTATTGTAAACCGATAGTTCAACACTTAATTGAAAATCATGAACAATTTATATTGTGCTGTGTCAGCAATGCACACTGAAAATGTTCCCTGGTGGCCCTGCTATATTGCAAATGCCCATCTTGACTCATCACTTATATCAACCACAGTGCATACACAGTTCTTGGCAATATACCTCAACTTTATGCACATTTTTTGAATAAAACCTGCTACACTAAATCCATTACTTAGACAGAGAATGATTTGTATTTGCACACATTTAGCTGGTAAAACATATATTTTGTG
>NW_025760214.1:0-3825 GCF_021184085.1 Oncorhynchus gorbuscha
CTGAATGTATCGGTCCTCCTTCATCACCTCGTAACAATGCTGAAGTATAAATCTGTCTGTGGGGAGTAGTCTGGATGTATCGGTCCTCTTCATCACCTCGTAACAATGCTGAAGTATAAATCTGTCTGTGGGGAGTAGTCTGTCTGTATCGGTCCTTCTTCATCACCTCGTAACAATGCTGAAGTATAAATCTGTCTGTGGGGAGTAGGTCTGTATCGGGTAGTCAATGCTGATGTATCGGTCCTTCATCACCTCGTAACAGTGCTGAAGTATAAATCTGTCTGTGGGAGTAGTCTGGACCTCGTAACAATGCGGTCCTTCTTCATCACCTCGTAACAATGCTGAAGTATAAATCTGTCTGTGGGGAGTAATCTGCCATATGGGTCCTTCTTCATCACCTCGTAACAATGCTGAAGTATAAATCTGTCTGTGGGGAGTAGTCTGTCTGTATCGGTCCTCTTCATCACCTCAGAATAATGCTGTATGTATCGGGTCCTTCTTCTTCATCACCTCGTAATAGCCGGAAGTATAAATCTGTCTGTGGGGAGTAGTCTGTCTGTATCGGTCCTCTTCATCACCTCGTAACAATGCTGTAGCTACTGGGTCCTTCTTCATCACCGTAACAGTGCTGAAGCATAACCTGTCTGTGGGGAGTAGTCTGTTCAGGGATTTGTCCTCTTCATCACCCTCGTAACAATGCTGAAGTATAAATCTGTCTGTGGGGAGTAGTCTGTCTGTATCGGTCCTCTTCATCACCTCAGTAACAATGCTGTATGTATCGGTCCTCTTCATCACCTCGTAACAATACTGAAGTATAAATCTGTCTGTGGGGAGTAGTCTGTCTGTATCGGTCCTCTTCATCACCTCGTAACAATGCTGAAGTATAAATCTGTCTGTGGGGAGTAGTCTGTCTGTATCGGTCCTCTTCATCACCTCGTAACAATGCTGAAGTATAAATCTGTCTGTGGGGAGTAGTCTGTCTGTATCGGTCCTTCTTCATCACCTCGTAACAATGCTGAAGTATAAATCTGTCTGTGGGGAGTAGTCTGTCTGTATCGGTCCTCTTCATCACCTCGTACCAATGCTGAAGTATAAATCTGTCTGTGGGGAGTAGTCTGGATGTATCGGTCCTTCTTCATCACCTCGTAACAATGCTGAAGTATAAATCTGTCTGTGGGGAGTAGTCTGTCTGTATCGGTCCTCTTCATCACCTCGTACCAATGCTGAAGTATAAATCTGTCTGTGGGGAGTAGTCTGGGTTTATCTGTTGACAATCCCTAAGATGAAACTGCCTCTCGCATTCTATGTAGAATCCTGTAGAATCCTGTTCTGTATCAGAACTACCTCTGTTTTGTCAATAAACCTCGCTGCTGCTGCTGCTTTTCCTGAAGGATAGAAATACTGAACAATGAATTCATCTGAAAGTAAAAGTCTCTTTTCGATGTTTTCACTTCTCTCAACATCTATGGTATCCAGTATGGATTAAACCTAGAGATTGAGGAAATGATTAAATATTCCAAAAGGCTTGCTGTAATCTAGCTCAGATGTATTATAAATCCCATACAATTATCTTGAAGACGTTGACAAATCCCTAGTTTCTATTAACCTGATTTGAATAATAAAGCTACTGACTGATATCTGATTGTCTGTTTTACTGGCAGTTCTTCTCACTACTGGAATCACATCTCACTCCACTCTATAAAAAGGGCCTGAAAACCCTTTAATACAAGAGTAGTAATGTGTAGCCTTTAAATCAAAGTAGGCCCTTAAATCAAAGTAGGCCCTTAAATCAAAGTAGGCCTTTAAATCAAAGTAGGCCTTTAAATCAAAGTAGGCCTTTAAATCAAAGTAGGTACTTAAATCAAAGTAGGCCTTTAAATCAAAGTAGGCCCTTAAATCAAAGTAGGCCTTTAAATCAAAGTAGACCTTTAAATCAAAGTAGGCCTTTAAATCAAAGTAGTCCCTGTCGCTAGGCCCTTAAATCAGTAGGCCTTAAATCAAAGTAGGCCCTTAAAGCTACTTTGATTAACCGTAATGTCTGAACACTGATTTAGCCATGAGACTGTATGACACTGATAAAGCTCCTCTGATTATGTCATTTGTAACTGCCCTGTAGACAGCTAATATGCCCATTACATAACAGACAACTGTCAAACTGTGTAAACAAAACCAACGATTGCCTCACTGTGTTGGAGAAAGGCTGTTTTACTGCTGACACTGCACATCTAATTCAGGGAGAAACCCCGGCGACTACACCTTGAAGGTGGAACATTCCCTATTGGCAGCGAAATCACAGCTCACAACTTCCCAGGCCAAGAAATAAAATAACAAACTTGTCTTGTTCGTTCCTCCATTTCTCCATTCATATCTCCCTGGGCTTCTCCTGTTGCAACTATGTGTCAATCTAGTTACATTTCCATCTGTCTTCACGATGACTCCACTCCCGTGTCTAAAATAGTATTTAGATCAAATCTATTTTGGCTCTGACACAATGAGTCAGCCTTGTAGTTAGGGAGGGTTTAAGGCAGTGTCACAAATGGTACCTCATTCCCTATGGGCCCTGGTCAAAGGTTGTATACTATATAGGGAATAGGGAGTCATTTGGGACAATCCTTAGTCTTTCCAGCTGCAGGCCTCCTGTCTGTCTGTCCTCTCTCTCTCCATGGCGCTGGCCAGGCCACACACCTCTCTGCTGCTCTGTGTCTGTCCTCTCTCTCTCTCCATGGTGCTGGCCCGGCCACACACCTCTCTGCTGCTCTGTGTCTGTCCTCTCTCTCCATGGCGCTGGCCCGGCCTCACACCTCTCTGCTGCTCTGTGTCTGTCCTCTCTCTCCATGGCGCTGGCCAGGCCACACACCTCTCTGCTGCTCTGTGCCTCTGGCTCACTCTCTCCATGGCTGGTCCGGCCACACACCTCTGCTGCTCTGTGTCTGTCCTCTCTCTCTCCATGGCGCTGGCAGAGCACACACCTCTCTCTGCTGCTCTGTGTCTGTCCTCTCTCTCCATGGCGCTGGCCAGGCCACACACCTCTCTGCTGCTCTGTGTCTGTCTGTCCTCTCTCCATGGCGCTGGCCTGGCTACACACCTCTCTGCTGCTCTGTGTCTGTCTGTCCTCTCTCCATGGCGCTGGTCGGCCACACACCTCTGCTGCTCTGTGTCTGTCTGTCCTCTCTCTCCATGGCGCTGGCCGGCCACACACCCCTCTGCTGCTCTGTGTCTGACCTCTCTCTCTCCATGGCTGGCCCGGCCACACACCTCTCTGCTGCTCTGTGTCTGTCCTCTCTCTCCATGGCGCTGGCCAGGCCACACACCTCTGCTGCTCTGTGTCTATCCTCTCTCTCCATGGCGCTGGTCCGGCCACACACCTCTCTGCTGCTCTGTGTCTGTCCTCTCTTCTCCATGGCGCTGGCCAGGCCACACACCTCTCTGCTGCTCTGTGCCTGTCTGTCCTCTCTCTCTCCATGGCGCTGGCCTGGCCACACACCTCTCTGCTGCTCTGTGTCTGTCTGTCCTTCTCTCTCCATGGCGCTGGTCTGGCCACACACCTCTCTGCTGCTCTGTGCCTGTCTGTCCTCTCTTCCATGGCGCTGGCCTGGCCACACACCTCTCTGCTGCTCTGTGTCTGTCTGTCCTCTCTCTCTCCATGGCGCTGGTCCGGCCACACACCTCTCTGCTGCTCTGTGTCTGTCTGTCCTCTCTCTCCATGGCGCTGGCCCGGCCACACACCCTCTGCTGCTCTAGTGTCTGTCCTCCTCTCTCCATGGCGCTGGTCCGGCCACACACCCTCTGCTGCTCTGTGTCTGTCCTCTCTCATGGCGCATGGCC
>NW_025760215.1:0-3825 GCF_021184085.1 Oncorhynchus gorbuscha
GAGAGAGAGAGGAGGAGGGAACTCATTATGGGGAGAGAGAGAGGAGGAGGAACTCATTATCGGGAGAGAGAGAGAGAGAGGGAACTCATTATGGGGGAGAGGAGGGGGAACTCATTATGGGGAGAGAGAGGAGGCAGGGAGGAGGGAACTCATTATGGGGGAGAGAGAGCGGAAGGAACTCTATTATGGGGGAGAGAGAGAGGAGGAGGAACTCATTATGGGGGAGAGAGAGAGGAGGAGGGAACTCATTATCGGGGAGAGAGAGAGGAGGGAACACATTATGGGGAGAGAGAGAGAGGAGGGAACTCATTATGGGGGAGAGAAGGAGGCAACTCATTATGGGGGAGAGAGGAGGGAACTCATTATGGGGGAGAGAGAGAGAGAGATGAGGGATTTCATTATGGGGGGAGAGAAGGAGGGAACTCATTATGGGGGAGAGAAGGAGGGAACTCATTATGGGGAGAGAGAGAGAGAGAGGAGGGATTTCATTACGGGGAGAGAATGAGGGAACACATTATGTTGGAGAGAGAGGAGGAACTCATTATGGGGGAGAGAGAGAGAGCGGAAGGAACTCATTATGGGGAGAGAGAGAGAGGAGGGAACTCATTATGGGGGAGAGAGAGAGGAGGAGGGAACTCATTATGGGGGAGAGAGAGAGAGGAGGGAACGCATTATGGGGAGAGAGAGAGGGAGGAGTAGGGAACTCATTATGGGGGAGAGAGAGAGGAGGGAACTCATTATGGGGGAGAGAAGGAGGGAACTCATTATGGGGGAGAGAGAGAGGAGGGAACTCATTATGGGAGAGAGAGAGAGAGAGAGAGAGAGAGAGAGAGAGAGAGAGAGAGAGAGAGAGAGAGAGAGAGAGAGAGAGAGAGAGAGAGAGAGAGGAGGGATTTCATTATGGGGGAGCGAAGGAGGGAACTCATTATGGGGGAGAGAAGGAGGGAACTCATTATGGGAGAGAGAGAGAGAGCGGAAGGAACTCATTATGGGGGAGAGAGAGAGAGAGAGAGAGAGGAGGGATTTCATTATGGGGAGAGAATGAGGGAACTCATTATGTTGGAGAGAGAGGAGGGAACTCATTATGGGAGAGAGAGAGAAGCGGAAGGAACTCATTATGGGGGAGAGAGAGGAGGAGGAGGGAACTCATTATGGGGAGAGAGAGAGAGGAGGAGGGAACTCATTATGGGGGAGAGAGAGAGAGGAGGGAACGCATTATGGGGGGAGAGAGAGAGAGGAGGAACTCATTATGGGGGAGAGGAATGAGGGAACTCATTATGGGGGAGAGAGAGAGGAGGGAACGCATTATAGGCAGAGAGAGAGAGGAGGAACTCATTATGGGGGAGAGAAGGAGGGAACTCATTATGGGGGAGAGAAGGAGGGAACTCATTATGGGGGAGAGAATGAGGGAACTCATTATGTTGGAGAGAGAGAGAGAGGAGGGAACTCATTATGGGGAGAGAGAGAGAGAGAGAGAGAGAGAGAGAGGAGAGGAGAGAGAGAGAGGAGAGAGAGAGAGGAGGGAGAGAGAGAGAGAGGAGGGAACTCATTTTGGGGGAGAAGAGGAGGGAACTCATTATGGGGGAGAGAGAGAGAGAGGAGGGAATTCATTATGGGTGAGAGAGAGAGAGAGGAGGGAACTCATTATGGGGAGAGAGAGAGAGGGAGGAGGAGGGAACTCATTATGAGAGACAGAGAGAGGGGGGAACTCATTATGGGGGAGAGAGAGAGAGGAGGAGGGAATTAATTGTGGGGGGAGAGAGAGCGGAGGGAACTCATTATGGGGGAGAGAGAGAGAGGAGGAGGGAACTCATTTTGGGGGAGAGAGAGGAGGGAACTCATTATGGGGGAGAGAGAGAGAGAGAGAGGAGGAGGGAACTCATTATGGGAGAGAGAAGGGGGGAACACATTATGGGGGAGAGAGAGAGAGAGAGAGAGAGGGAACTCATTATGGAGAGAGAGAGAGAGAGAGGAGGGATTTCATTATGGGGGAGAGATGGAGGGAACTCATTATGGGGGAGAGAGAGGAGGGAACTCATTATGGGGAGAGAGAGAGAGAGAGGAGGGAACTCATTATGGGGGAGAGAAGGATGGAACTCATTATGGGGGAGAGAAGGAGGGAACTCATTATGGGGGAGAGAGAGAGGAGGGAACTCATTATGGGGGAGAGAGAGAGAGAGGAGGTATTTCATTATGGGGAGAGAAGGAGGGAACTCATTATGGGGGAGAGAGAGGAGGGAACTCATTATGGGGAGAGAGAGGAGGGAACTCATTATGGGGAGAGAGAGCGAGAGAGGAGGGAACTCATTATGGGGAGAGAGAGAGGGAGGAGGAAGGAACTCATTATGAGAGAGAGAGAGGAGGGAACTCATTATGGGGGAGAGAGAGGGAGGAGTAGGGAACTCATTATGGGGGAGAGAGAGAGGAGGGAACTCATTATGGGGAGAGAGAGGGAGAGGAGGGAACTCATTATGGGGAGAGAGAGAGAGGGAGGGAACTCATTATGGGGAGAGAGAGAGAGAGAGAGGGAACTCATTATGGGGAGAGAGAGAGAGAGAGGGAACTCATTATGGGGGAGAGAGAGGGAGGAGTAGGGAACTCATTATGGGGGAGAGATAGAGAGAGAGGATGGAACTCATTTTGGGGGAGAGAGAGAGAGGAGGGAACTCATTATGGGGAAGAGACAGAGAGAGAGGAGGGAACTCATTATGGGGGAGAGAGAGAGAGGAGGAGGGAACTCTTTATGGGGGAGAGAGAGAGAGAGGGAGGAACTCATTATGGGGAGAGAGAGAGGGAGGGAACTCATTATGGGGGAGAGAGAGAGAGGAGGGAACTCATTATGGGGAGAGAGAGAGAGAGGAGGGAACTCATGATGGGGGAGAGAGAGAGAGAGGAGGGAACTCATTATGGGGGAGAGAGAGAGGAGGGAACTCATTATGGGGGAGAGAGAGAAGGAGGGAACTCATTATGGGAGAGAGAGAGAGAGAGAGGAGGGAACTCATTATGGGGTAGAGAGAGAGGAGGGAACTCATTATTGGGGAGAGAGAGAGAGAGAGAGGAGGGAACTCATGATGGGGAGAGAGAGAGAGAGAGGAGGGAACTCATTATGGGGTAGAGAGAGAGGAGGGAACTCATTATTGGGGAGAGAGAGAGAGAGGAGGGAACTCATTATTGGGGAGAGAGTGAAGGAGGGAACTCATTATGGGGTAGAGAAAGAGAGAGAGAGAGGAGGGAACTCATTATGGGGTAGAGAGAGAGAGAGAGAGGAGGGAACTCATTATGGGGGAGAGAGAGAGGAGGGAACTCATTATGGGGGAGAGAGAGAGAGAGAGGGAGGGAACTCATGATGGGGGAGAGAGAGAGAGGAGGGAACTCATTATGGGGAGAGAGAGAGAGGAGGGAACTCATTATGGGGGAGAGAGAGAAGGAGGGAACTCATTATGGGAGAGAGAGAGAGGAGGGAACTCATTATGGGGGAGAGAGAGAAGGAGGGAACTCATTATGGGAGAGAGAGAGAGGAGGGAACTCATTATTGGGGAGAGAGAGAGAGAGGAGGGAACTCATTATTGGGGAGAGAGTGAAGGAGGGAACTCATTATCGGGGAGAGAGAGAGAGGAGGGAACTCATTATGGGGTAGAGAAAGAGAGAGAGAGGAGGGAACTCATTATTGGGGAGAGAGTGAAGGAGGGAACTCATTATGGGGTAGAGAAAGAGAGAGAGGAGGGAACTCATTATGGGGTAGAGAAAGAGAGAGAGAGGAGGGAACTCATTATTGGGGAGAGAGTGAAGGAGGGAACTGCATTATGGGGTAGAGAAAGAGAGAGA
>NW_025760216.1:0-3825 GCF_021184085.1 Oncorhynchus gorbuscha
CTCTATACCATCTACTGCATCTTGTTTACATACCCTACATTACTCATCTCATATGTATATACTGTACTCTATACCATCTACTGCATCTTGTTTACATACCCTACATTACTCATCTCATATGTATATACTGTACTCTATACCATCTACTGCATCTTGCCATCTTTATGTAATACATGTATCACTAGCCACTTTAAACAATGCCACTTTTATATGTTTACATACCCTACATTACTCATCTCATATGTATATACTGTACTCTATACCATCTACTGCATCTTGCCATCTTTATGTAATACATGTATCACTAGCCACTTTAAACAATGCCACTTTTATATGTTTACATACCCCTACATTACTCATCTCATATGTATATACTGTACTCTATACCATCTACTGCATCTTGCCATCTTTATGTAATACATGTATCACTAGCCACTTTAAACAATGCCACTTTTTATATGTTTACATACCCTACATTACTCATCTCATATGTATATACTGTACTCTATACCATCTACTGCATCTTGCCATCTTTATGTAATACATGTATCACTAGCCACTTTAAACAATGCCACTTTTATATGTTTACATACCCTACATTACTCATCTCATATGTATATACTGTACTCTATACCATCTACTGCATCTTGCCATCTTTATGTAATACATGTATCACTAGCCACTTTAAACAATGCCACTTTTATATGTTTACATACCCTACATTACTCATCTCATATGTATATACTGTACTCTATACCATCTACTGCATCTTGTTTACATACCCTACATTACTCATCTCATATGTATATACTGTACTCTATACCATCTACTGCATCTTGTTTACATACCCTACATTACTCATCTCATATGTATATACTGTACTCTATACCATCTACTGCATCTTGTTTACATACCCTACATTACTCATCTCATATGTATATACTGTACTCTATACCATCTACTGCATCTTTACATACCCTACATTACTCATCTCATATGTATATACTGTACTCTATACCATCTACTGCATCTTGTTTACATACCCTACATTACTCATCTCATATGAGTCCTTCTGTAGCTCAGTTGGTAGAGCATGGCGCTTGTAACGCCAGGGTAGTGTTCGATTCAAGGACCACCCATACGTAGAAATATCATGCACACATGACTGTAAGTCGCTTTGGATAAAAGCGTCTGCTAAATGGCATATATTATTATTATTATTATTATTATTATATTATGTATATACTGTACTCTATACCATCTACTGCATCTTGTTTACATACCCTACATTACTCATCTCATATGTATATACTGTACTCTATACCATCTACTGCATCTTGTTTACATACCCTACATTACTCATCTCATATGTATATACTGTACTCTATACCATCTACTGCATCTTGCCATCTTTATGTAATACATGTATCACTAGCCACTTTAAACAATGCCACTTTTATATGTTTACATACCCTACATTACTCATCTCATATGTATATACTGTACTCTATACCATCTACTGCATCTTGCCATCTTTATGTAATACATGTATCACTAGCCACTTTAAACAATGCCACTTTTATATGTTTTATACCCTCCATTACTCATCTCATATGTATATACTGTACTCTATACCATCTACTGCATCTTGCCATCTTTATGTAATACATGTATCACTAGCCACTTTAAACAATGCCACTTTTATATGTTTACATACCCTACATTACTCATCTCATATGTATATACTGTACTCTATACCATCTACTGCATCTTGTTTACATACCCTACATTACTCATCTCATATGTATATACTGTACTCTATACCATCTACTGCATCTTGTTTACATACCCTCATTACTCATCTCGTATATGTATATACTGTACTCTATACCATCTACTGCATCTTGCCTATGCCGTTCGGCCATCACTCATCCATATATTTATATGTACATATTCTTATTGATTCCTTTACACTTGTGTGTATAAAGTAGTTGTTGTGAAATTATTAGGTTAGATTACTTGTTAGATATTACTGCATGGTCGGAAATAGAAGCACAAGAATTTCGCTACACTCGCATTAACATTTGCTAACCATGTGTGTGTGACAAATAAAATGTGATTTGGGAGGAAGACCCTAAAAATTGTCAAAGACTCCAGCCACCCTAGTCATAGACCGCACGGCAAGAGGTACCGGAGCACCAAGTCTAGGTCCAAATGGCTTCTTAGCAGCTTCCAAGCCATTTTTATGCTGCTGCTAATCTTTGGACACACCTACTCATTCAAGGGTTTTTTCTTAATTTTTTACAATTTTCTAACATTGTAGAATAATAGTGAAGACATCAAAACTATGAACTAACACATATGGAATCATGTAGTAAAACAAAAAAGTGTTAAACAAATAAAAATATATTTGAGATTCTTCAAAGTAGCTGCCCTTTCATTGACCAGCTTTGCACACTCTTGGTAGCCTCCATTGACTCTGTACCAGTACCCCCTGTATATAGCCTCCACATTGACTCTGTACCGTAACACCTCGTATATAGCCTCCACATTGACTCTGTACCGTAACACCCTGTATATAGCCTCCACATTGACTCTGTACCGTAACACCCTGTATATAGCCTCCACATTGACTCTGTACCGGTACCCCCTGTATATAGCCTCCACATTGACTCTGTACCGTAACACCCCGTATATAGCCTCCACATTGACTCTGTACCGTAACACCCTGTATATAGCCTCCACATTGACTCTGTACCAGTACCCCCTGTATATAGCCTCCACATTGACTCTGTACCAGTACCCCCTGTATATAGCCTCCACATTGACTCTGTACCGTAACACCCTGTATATAGCCTCCACATTGACTCTTTACCGTAACACCCTGTATATAGCCTCCACATTGACTCTTTACCGTAATACCCTGTATATAGCCTCAACATTGACTCTTTACCGTAATACCTGTATATAGCCTCCACATTGACTCTGTACCGTAACACCCTGTATATAGCCTCCACATTGACTCTGTACCAGTACCCCTGCATATAGCCTCCACATTGACTCTGTAACCGAGTACCCCCTGTATATAGCCTCCACATTGACTCTGTACCGTAACACCTCTGTATATAGCCTCCACATTGACTCTTTTACCGTAAACACCCTGTATATAGCCTCCACATTGACTCTTTACCGTAATACCTCTGTATATAGCCTCAACATTGACTCTTTACCGTAATACCTGTATATAGCCTCACATTGACTCTGTACCGTAACACCCTGTATATAGCCTCCACATTGACTCTTACCGTAACACCCTGTATATAGCGTCCACATTGACTCTTTACCGTAACACCCTGTATATAGCCTCGCTACTGTTATTATATTGTTGCTCCTGAATTATTTGTTATTTTTCCTTTTATTTTAGTAAATACTTTCTAAACTTTTTTTTTTTTTAACTGCATTGTTGATTAAGGACTTGTAAGTAAGCATTTCACTTTAAGGTCTACTACAGCTGTTGTATTCGGGGCATGTGACAAATACGATTTGATTTATCCCAGTTTGCAATGAGGGCGGTGTCCCCTCCAGAATGTTTGACGCCGTGCGACAGCTTATCAGCCTCATTCTAGGTGTTTAATAGCTAAAACAGACATACAGTTTTGAAGCACTGTGAAACAGTCATAAAACTCACACGAGGAAAGGATATTGAGTGTTTTCAATATTTTTTCAATATTTTTTTATAAAACTCATCCTCATTCCTGCTCTCTCTACATTTACAGTTGAGTCATTCCTCAGTTATACTAACAATAATAATAATTATAATAGTTA
>NW_025760217.1:0-3822 GCF_021184085.1 Oncorhynchus gorbuscha
AGGTTGTGTTCAGCTTCTGTGTGGTTAGTGACAGCATGGCAGGTTGTGTTCAGCTCTGTGTGGTTAGTGACAGCATGGCAGGTTGTGTTCAGCTCTGTGTGGTTAGTGACAGCATGGCAGGTTGTGTTCAGCTCTGTGTGGTTAGTGACAGCATGGCAGGTTGTGTTCAGTTCTGTGTGGTTAGTGACAGCATGGCAGGTTGTGTTCAGCTCTGTGTGGTTAGTGACAGCATGGCAGGTTGTGTTCAGCTCTGTGTGGTTAGTGACAGCATGGCATAATAACCATTGTGTGTGTGTGTGTGTGTGTGTGTGTGTGTGTGTGTGTGTGTGTGTGTGTGTGTGTGTGTGTGTGTGTGTGTGTGTGTGTGTGTGTGTGTGTGTGTAGGCAAGTCAGTTAAAGAACAAATTCTTATTTTCAATGACGGCCTAGGAACAGTGGGTTAACTGCCTTGTTCAGGGGCAGCACGACGAACTTGTGCCTTGTCAGCTCGGGGGTTTGAACTTACTAGTCCAAACGCTCTAACTACTAAGAGCTACCCTGCCGCCCCAGTGTATAATAGGGAGGGTGGTGTTGAGGTGGCACTAGGGCTGCCCTGCTGCCCCAGTGTATAATAGGGAAATTGGTATTTGAGGGTGTGACTACCCTGCCTTCCAGTGTATAATAGGGAGGGTGGTATTTGGGGTGGTACTAGGCTGCACCGCCCCAGTGTATAATAGGGAGGGTGGTATTTGAGGGTGGTACTAGGCTACCCTGCCGCCCCAGTGTATAATAGGGAGGGTGGTATTTGAGGGTGGTACTAGGCTACCCCTGCCGCCCCAGTGTATAACAATAGGGAGGGTGGTATTTGAGGGTGGTACTAGGTTACCCTGCCGCCCCCAGTGTATAATAGGGAGGGTGGTATTTGAGGGTGGTACTAGGTTACCCTGCCGCCCCAGTGTATAATAGGGAGGGTGGTATTTGAGGGTGGTACTAGGTTACCCTGCCGCCCCAGTGTATAATAGGAGGGGTGGTATTTGAGGGTGGTACTAGGTTACCCTGCCGCCCCCAGTGTATAATAGGGAGGGTGGTATTTGAGGGTGGTACTAGGCTACCCTGCTGCCCCAGTGTATAATAAGGAGGGTGGTATTTGAGGGTGGTACTAGGTTACCCTGCCGCCCCAGTGTATAATAGGGAGGGTGGTATTTGAGGGGTGGTACTAGGCTACCCTGCTGCCCCAGTGTATAATAAGAGGGTGGTATTTGAGGGTGGTACTAGGTTACCCTGCTGCCCCAGTGTATAATAAGGAGGGTGGTATTTGTTGGGGGGTTTGATGTTTTAGCCAAATACATCTGACCATCTTCCACATAGCTGGGTTTGTAAAGGGTCTTTCAGTGAAAACATCCCGTCCAGTTGTTCAGCTCAGGAATCAGCAGTCATACGACTCTGGTACATGTTTGGTTAATCCCATTATTGGATGAGTGTTTCTGTGGTCCTTGTTCCTGGACATTATTAGGTGAAATCATCGAGACTGTGAAGGAGAACCTTCGTACATCTCCTTCTGTAATTGGGATGCAGAGACACATTATCCCTGATCTGTTTCCAATATGACACATTTCTGAGAAATTATTATATATATTTTTGAATTCTTCCTGTTTTAGCATGTATTTTCTAAAATGAAAGAAAATACAAATCTGTGCATCCTTTTTGTCATTCAGCTCCTGCGAGCTGAGACCAGGAGCTCATAGGGCTCTGATCTAAAGTAGTGCACTCTGTAGGGAATAGGGTGCCATTTGAGCTGCAGGTAAAGTACTGCCTCTGTCCCTGCCAGACAGACAGAGACAGAGGAAGGAAATCTCTGGAAGGAGAGATTTGAGGAATTAGAATGCAGGAGCAGCTAGAGAACATCTAGAAGTGGGCAGAGTTCCAGAACCTTTAGTTCTATTGTCCTCTGTTCTGATTCTGACTGACTGGGTCACGTACAGATCAGTGGCCCAGGGTATCTGACTGCAGGATTCACAGATCATGTTAAATACACACCGAATGGTGTATGTGTATGTATGTGTGTGTGTGTCGTGTGTGTAATGTGTGTGTGTGTGTGTGTGTGTGTGTGTGTGTGTGTGTGTGTGTGTGTGTGTGTGTGTGTGTGTGTGTGTGTGTGTGTGTGTGTGTGTGTGTGTGTGTGTGTGTGTGTGTGTGTGTGTTTGCCTAAACTGGCTGCTTCAAATGTTTCAGCTGCTGAAAACATTTTTCAAAAAGAGGTTTCATCGATGTGGCAGAGTCTCGATTCAATTTACAATGACAAGAAGACACCTTTGGAAAAGAATTGCAATAATGAAATTGATGAATGGACACCATTAGTCTCGTGTCAGTTCACTCTGTCTTTGGCTTCAAAGATGCTAACATTAGAGGCCCACACTGTTCTACCAGAGAACTCTCTTCTTCCATAGATCTCTGTTCTTTCCATAGAACTCTGTTCTTCCATAGAACTCTGTTCATCCATAGAATCCCTGTTCATCCATAGAACTCTGTTCTTCCATAGAAGAATCTCTGTTCTTCCATAGAGACTCTGTTCTTCCATAGATCTCTGTTCTTCCATAGAACTTCCATAGAAATCCTTGTTCTTCCATAGAATCCCCTGTTCTTCCATAGAACTCTGTTTCTTCCATAGAACTCTGTTCTTTTCTAAGTTCTTCCATAGATCTCTGTTCTTCCATAGAACCATTCTTTGAACTCTGTTTCTTCCATAGAACTCTGTTCTTCCATAGAACTCTGTTCTTCCATAGAAGTCTATTTAAACAGATATTTCTTTGTGTTGTGTTCAGTAGGTTGTGGTACGTTCAGATAGAAATGTATTAAAAGAAGAGTCTCTCTGACATGTAGACTAAGGAATCAGTCTGGTAGGACCATGTTGTGCTCTATAAATGATCTTCATATCTGTATTCAACAGTATGTTGCATCTCTGATTGTAAAGGTTGATTTTTAATTGTTGTTGTTGATTGTTGTTGTCTCTCCAGATGGCCAGAAACAGGAAGTGAGTGTTGGAGGCTCTGCGTCTAGACAGTGTTTCTATGATCTGACCCCTAACAGCCAGTATAAGATCAGCGTTTCCACCCAGCTACAGGACATGGAGGGACCTGCCGTCACCACCATCACTACCACACGTAGGTACCAACTGACCTCAACACTCATCACTACAACACGTAGGTACCAACTGACCTCAACACTCTCATCACAGACACAACACGTAGGTACCAACTGACCTCAACACTCATCACAGACACAACACGTAGGTACCAACTGACCTCAACACTCTCATCACTACAACACGTAGGTACCAACTGACCTCAACACTCTCATCACTACAACACGTAGGTACCAACTGACCTCAACACTCTCATCACAGACACAACACGTAGGTACCAACTGACCTCAACACTCATCACAGACACAACACGTAGGTACCAACTGACCTCAACACTCTCATCACTACAACACGTAGGTACCAACTGACCTCAACACTCTCATCACTACAACACGTAGGTACCAACTGACCTCAACACTCTCATCACAGACACAACACGTAGGTACCAACTGACCTCAACACTCTCATCACTACTACACGTAGGTACCAACTGACCTCAACACTCTCATCACTACAACACGTAGGTACCAACTGACCTCAACACTCTCATCACTACAACACGTAGGTACCAACTGACCTCAACACTCTCATCACTACAACACGTAGGTACCAACTGACCTCAACACTCTCATCACATACACACACGTAGGTACCAACTGACCTCAACACTCTCATCACAGACACAACACGTAGGTACCAAC
>NW_025760218.1:0-3822 GCF_021184085.1 Oncorhynchus gorbuscha
TCTGTTATTCTGTAATATAATACCACATCTCCCTGTCTGTTATTCTTGTAATATAATACCACATCTCCTGTCTGTTATTCTGTAATATAATACCACATCTCCCTGTCTGTTATTCTGTAATATCAATACCACATCTCCCTGTCTGTTATTCTGTAATATAATACCACATCTCCCTGTCTGTTATTCTGTAATATAATACCACATCTCCCTGTCTGTTATTCTGTAATACAATACCACATCTCCCTGTCTGTTATTCTGTAATACAATACCACATCTCCCTGTCTGTTATTCTGTAATATCAATACCACATCTCCCTGTCTGTTATTCTGTAATATAATACCACATCTCCCTGTCTGTTATTCTGTAATATAATACCACATCTCCCTGTCTGTTATTCTGTAATTCAATACCACATCTCCCTGTCTGTTATTCTGTAATATAATACCACATCTCCCTGTCTGTTATTCTGTAATATAATACCACATCTCCCTGTCTGTTATTCTGTAATATAATACCACATCTCCCTGTCTGTTATTCTGTAATATAATACCACATCTCCCTGTCTGTTATTCTGTAATATAATACCACATCTCCCTGTCTGTTATTCTGTAATATAATACCACATCTCCCTGTCTGTTATTCTGTAATTCAATACCACATCTCCCTGTCTGTTATTCTGTAATATAATACCACATCTCCCTGTCTGTTATTCTGTAATATAATACCACATCTCCCTGTCTGTTATTCTGTAATATAATACCACATCTCCCTGTCTGTTGAAGGGGCTTGTTTAGGGATCTCTGTCCTGTGTTGAAGGGGATTGTTTAGGGAGCTCTGTCCTGTGGTGAAGGGGCTTGTTTAGGGAGCTCTGCTCTGTCCTGTGGTGAAGGGGCTTGTTTAGGGAGCTCTGCTCTGTCCTGTGTTGAAGGGGCTTGTTTAGGGATCTCTGCTCTGTCCTGTGTTGAAGGGGCTTGTTTAGGGATCTCTGTCCTGTGGTGAAGGGGCTTGTTTAGGGATCTCTGTCCTGTGTTGAAGGGGGCTTGTTTAGGGAGCTCTGTCCTGTGGTGAAGGGGCTTGTTTAGGGAGCTCTGTCCTGTGGTGAAGGGGCTTGTTTAGGGATCTCTGTCCTGTGGTGAAGGGGCTTGTTTAAGGATCTCTGTCCTGTGTTGAAGGGGCTTGTTTAGGGATCTCTGCTCTGTCCTGTGTTGAAGGGGCTTGTTTAGGGATCTCTGTCCTGTGTTGAAGGGGGCTTGTTTAGGGAGCTCTGTCCTGTGGTGAAGGGGCTTGTTTAGGGATCTCTGTCCTGTGTTGAAGGGGGCTTGTTTAGGGAGCTCTGTCCTGTGGTGAAGGGGCTTGTTTAGGGATCTCTGTCCTGTGGTGAAGGGGCTTGTTTAAGGAGCTCTGTCCTGTGGTGAAGGGGCTTGTTTAGGGAGCTCTGCTCTGTCCTGTGTTGAAGGGGCTTGTTTAGGGAGCTCTGCTCTGTCCTGTGGTGAAGGGGCTTGTTTAGGGATCTCTGTCCTGTGTTGAAGGGGCTTGTTTAGGGATCTCTGTCCTGTGGTGAAGGGGCTTGTTTAGGGAGCTCTGCTCTGTCCTGTGTTGAAGGGGCTTGTTTAGGGAGCTCTGCTCTGTCCTGTGGTGAAGGGGCTTGTTTAGGGATCTCTGTCCTGTGTTGAAGGGGCTTGTTTAGGGAGCTCTGCTCTGTCCTGTGTTGAAGGGGCTTGTTTAGGGAGCTCTGCTCTGTCCTGTGGTGAAGGGGGCTTGTTTAGGGAGCTCTGTCCTGTGGTGAAGGGGCTTGTTTAGGGAGCTCTGCTCTGTCCTGTGTTGAAGGGGCTTGTTTAGGGAGCTCTGCTCTGTCCTGTGTTGAAGGGGGCTTGTTTAGGGAGCTCTGTCCTGTGGTGAAGGGGCTTGTTTAGGGAGCTCTGCTCTGTCCTGTGTTGAAGGGGCTTGTTTAGGGAGCTCTGCTCTGTCCTGTGTTGAAGGGGCTTGTTTAGGGAGCTCTGCTCTGTCCTGTGGTGAAGGGGGCTTGTTTAGGGAGCTCTGCTCTGTCCTGTGTTTGAAGGGGGCTTGTTTAGGGATCTCTGTCCTGTGTTGAAGGGGCTTGTTTAGGGAGCTCTGTCCTGTGTTGAAGGGGCTTGTTTAGGGATCTCTGTCCTGTGTTGAAGGGGCTTGTTTAGGGAGCTCTGTCCTGTGTTGAAGGGGCTTGTTTAGGGATCTCTGTCCTGTGTTGAAGGGGCTTGTTTAGGGATCTCTGTCCTGAGGTGAAGGGGGCTTGTTTAGGGATCTCTGTCCTGTGTTGAAGGGGCTTGTTTAGGGAGCTCTGCTCTGTCCTGTGGTGAAGGGGCTTGTTTAGGGAGCTCTGTCCTGTGGTGAAGGGGCTTGTTTAGGGATCTCTGTCCTGTGTTGAAGGGGCTTGTGTAGGGAGCTCTGCTCTGTCCTGTGGTGAAGGGGCTTGTTTAGGGAGCTCTGTCCTGTGGTGAAGGGGCTTGTTTAGGGATCTCTGTCCTGTGTTGAAGGGGCTTGTTTAGGGATCTCTGTCCTGTGTTGAAGGGGCTTGTTTAGGGATCTCTGTCCTGTGTTGAAGGGGCTTGTGTAGGGAGCTCTGCTCTGTCCTGTGGTGAAGGGGCTTGTTTAGGGAGCTCTGTCCTGTGGTGAAGGGGCTTGTTTAGGGATCTCTGTCCTGTGTTGAAGGGGCTTGTTTAGGGAGCTCTGCTCTGTCCTGTGTTGAAGGGGCTTGTTTAGGGAGCTCTGCTCTGTCCTGTGGTGAAGGGGCTTGTTTAGGGAGCTCTGTCCTGTGTTGAAGGGGCTTGTTTAGGGAGCTCTGCTCTGTCCTGTGTTGAAGGGGCTTGTTTAGGGATCTCTGTCCTGTGTTGAAGGGGCTTGTTTAGGCTATACCTCGTCCAATGAAATGCTTCCTTGCAGGTTCTTTCTTGAGTAAGCGTTTCATTGGACGCCGTTTACCCTGCATATCCCGTGCAGAGGACGAACTCGAACTGGAAAGGGTTGATGAGGAAAGGGAGTGTCCTCTGTGTTAGGAACGGTTCCCTGGAAACCGTGGGACCGTACTGTACAATAGGAGACCCTTTATACAGGAAACACACCTGGGGGATTTTAACAGGACAGGGAGAGTCATTTCACATATGCTGATGAGAATCCTCTCTCTCTCTGTGTGTGTGTGTGTGTGTGTGTGTGTGTGTGTGTGTGTGTGTGTGTGTGTGTGTGTGTGTGTGTGTGTGTGTGTGTGTGTGTGTGTGTGTGTGTGTGTGTGTGTGTGTGTGTGTGTGTGTGTGTGTGTGTGTGTGTGTGTGTGTGTGTCCAGATCTATGTGCGTCGGCACATGGTATCACCCCTATGTGAGGGTGTATAATGTGCTCTGACTGCTCTAAGTGACGCTGTCTGAAGGATCTCTTCACTCCTCAGTGGATTACACTCCCCTCATCCTGTTTACATCTGTCCCAACAGGAAATGGCTGAGGTTCTGAACCACACTCCTGTCTATGCCTTCTTCCACGTCTCTCTCTCTCTCTCTCTCTCTCTCTAACGCTCTCTCTCTCTCTAACGCTCTCTCTCTCTCTCTCTCTCTAACGCTCTCTCTCTCTCTCTCTCTCTCTCTCTCTCTCTCTCTCTCTCTCTCTCTCTCTCTCTCTCTCTCTCTCTCTCTCTCTCTCTCTCTCTCTCTCTCTCTCTGCTCTCTCTCTCTCTCTCTCTCTCTCTCTCTCTCTCTCTCTCTCTCTAACGCTCTCTCTCTCAGCGCTCTGCTCCCTCTAGCGCTCTCTCTCCTCTCCCTCTCTCTAACGCTCCCTCTCACTCTCCGCTCTCACTCTCT
>NW_025760219.1:0-3822 GCF_021184085.1 Oncorhynchus gorbuscha
GTGTTTATGATGATGGTATTTTATGATTTATGAATGGTGTTTATAATGATGATGATGATGTGTTTTATAATGATGAGTGTTTATGATGATGATAGGTATTTATGATAGAATGGTGTTTATAATAGAATGGTATTTATGATAGAATAATTGTTTATGATAAGAATAGTGTTATAATGATGGTATTTATGATGAATGGTATTTATGATAGAATGGTATTTATGATGATAGTGTTTATGATGATGATAGTGTTTATGATAGAATGAGTATTTATGATAGAATGAGTATTTTATGATAGAATGGTATTTATGATAAGAATGGTATTTATGATAGTGTATTTTATGATAGATATGGTATTTATGATGAGAATGGTATTTAATGATATGGTATTTTATGATGAATGGTATTTATGATAAATAGTATTTATGATAGAATGGTATTTTATGATAGTATTTATATTAGTGTTTATGTTTATGTTTATAATAAATGTTTGATGATTATGAGTATTTATGATAAGAATGAGTATTTTATGATAGTGTTTATAAATAGCATATATTATTATTTATAATAGAATGGTATTTATGATGATGAGTGTTTATGTATTTATGATAGAATGGTATTTATGATGAAAGAATGGTATTTATGATAGAATGGTGTTTATGATGATGATGGTATTTATGAGAGAATGAGTGGTTTTATGATAGAATGGTATTTATGATAGAATGGTGTTTATAATAGAATATATTTATAATGATAAATAGGTATTTATAATAGTATTTATAATGAATTGTTTATATGTTCATGAATGAGTATTTATGATGGAATGGTGTTTATGATGATGATGGTGTTTTATAAGAATGGTATTTATGATTGAATAGTGTTTATTTATGATAGAATGGTATTTATGATAATGAATGGTATTTTATGATAAGAATGGTATTTTATGATGAGAATGGTATTTTATGATGATATTGTTTATGATGAATGGTATTTATGATAAGAATGGTATTTATGATTATGAATGGTGTTTATGATAGAATGGTATTTATGATAGAATGGTATTTATGATAGAATGGTATTTTATGAATGAGTATTTTATGATAAGAATGGTATTTATAATAGTATTTATAATTATGTGATAGTATTTATAATGATAATAGTATTTATGATAGAATGAGTATTTATAATGAAATAGTATTTATGATAGAATAGTATTTATATATTATATGATAAGTATTAATTTAATGAAATTTATTTATGATAAGTATTTATGATGAATGAGTATGTTTATGATAGAATAGTATTTTATATTATTATTTATTATAAATGAGTATTTATAATAGAATAGTATTTATGATAAGAATGAGTATTTATATGATGATGATAGTATTTATGATAGAAGATAGTATTTATGTATTTATGAAGAATGAGTATTTATGAATGATGGTATTTTATGATAAGATGATAGTGTTTATGATAAGAATGGTGTTTATGATAGAGAATAGTGTTTATGATAGAGAATGGTGTTTATAATGATGATGGTGTTTATAATGATGGTGTTTATGATGATGATGGTATTTCTGATAGAATGATGTTTATGATAGAATGGTATTTATGATAGTAATGGTATTTATGATAGAATGGTATTTATGATGGTATTTATGAATGGTATTTATGATGGATGATGGTATTTATGATAAGAATGGTATTTATGATGAATGGTGTTTATAATAGAATGGTATTTATGATGATGATAGTATTTTATGATGAATGAGTATTTCATGATGGTATTTATGATAAGAATAGTTTTAATGATAGTATTTATGATAGAATGGTGTTTATGATAGAATGGTGTTTATGATAGAATGGTATTTATAATTATAGTATTTATGATAGAATATGGTAAGAATGGTATTTATGATATGTATTTATGATAGTATTTATGATAGAATAGTATTTTTATGGGTAGAATGGTATTTTATGATAGAATGAGTATTTATGATAGAATGAGTGTTTATGATGATGATAGTGTTTATGATAGAATGGTATTTATATTGATAATTGTTTTATGATAGAATGGTGTTTTATTATAGTGTTTATGATAGTTTAGTAAATAGTATTTATGATAGTGATGTTTATGATAGAATAATGTTTATGATAGAATGGTATTTATAGTGTTGAATGATATTTATAATAGAATGATATTTATAATAAGAAGTATTTATGATGATGATAGTGATATTTTATAATAAGAATTTTATGAATGAGTATTTATGATAGTATTTATTTATGATGATAGTATTTATGATGAAAGATGGTATTTATGATGAGAATGGTATTTATAGTGTTTATGATGATGATGAATGGTGTTTATGATAAGAATGGTGTTTATGATAGATATTATTTTATGATAGAATGGTGTTTTATGATAGAATGAGTATTTATGATAGAATGAGTATTTATGATGAAGATGGTGTTTATGATAGAATGATATTTTATGATAGAATGGTATTTTATGATAGAATGGTGTTTATGACAGAATGGTGTTTATAATAGAATGGTGTTTATATGATGATGGTATTTATGATAGATTTATGATATTTATGATGAAGACATAGTGTTTATGATAAGAATGGTGTTTATAATGAAATAGTGTTTATGACCAAGTATTTATGATAGTGTTCGCATGGTATTTTATGTAAGAATGATATTTATGATAGAATGGTATTTTATGAAATGAAGTATTAATGATAGAATGAGTATTTTAATAGAATAGGTATTTATGATAGAATAGTGTTTATGATAGAATGAGTGTTTATGATAAGAATGGTATTTATGATTATAGAATGGTAATTTATGATAAATAGTGTTTATGATAGAATGGTATTTATGATAGAATGGTATTTATGATGAGATGGTGTTTATGATAAGAATGGTGTTTATGATGAATGGTATTTATGATAGAATAGTGTTTATGATAAGAATGGTTTATAATGATAGAATGAGTATTTATGATAAATGATAGTGTTTATAATGATAGTATTTATGATGATGGTGTTTATGATGGAGATGGTGTTTATGATGATGGTGTTTATGATGGAGATGGTGTTAATGATGGTGTTTATGATGGAGATGGTGTTTTATGATGATGGTGTTTATGATGGAGATGGTGTTTATGATGGAGATGGTGTTCATGATGGAGATGATGTTTATAATGGAGATGGTGTTTATGATGATGATGGTGTTTATGATGATGATGGTGTTTATGATAATGATGGTGTTTATGATGATGATGGTGTTCATGATGATGGTGTTTATGATGGAGATGGTGTTTATGATGGAGATGGTGTTTATGATGGAGATTATGATGGAAATGGTGTTTATGATGATGGTGTTTATGATGATGATGATGGTGTTTATGATGGAGATGGTGTTTTTGATGATGATGGTGTTTATGATGATGATGGTGTTTATGATGGAGATGGTGTTTATGATGGAGATGGTGTTTATGATGGAGATGGTGTTTATGATGGAGATGGTGTTTATGATGGAGATGGTGTTTACGATGATGGTGTTTATGATGGAGATGGTGTTTGTGATGATGGTGTTTATGATGATGATGATGGTATTTATGATGATGGTATTTATGATGATGATGGTGTTTATGATGATGATGATGTTTATAATGGAGATGGTGTTGATGATGATGATGGTGTTCATGATGAAGATGGTATTTATGATGAAAAGCGTCTGCTAAATGGCATATATTATTATTATATTATAAGATGGTATTTATGATGATGATGATTGATGATGGTGTTTATG
>NW_025760220.1:0-3821 GCF_021184085.1 Oncorhynchus gorbuscha
GTAATGCTAGAGGGAGGAGAGAGAACAGGGTCAGGTAGTAATGCTAGAGGGAGGAGAGAGAACAGGGTCAGGTGGTAATGCTAGAGGGAGGAGAGAGAACAGGGTCAGGGGTCAGGGGTAATGTCTAGAGGGAGGAGAGAGAACAGGGTCAGGTAGTAATGTTAGAGGGAGGAGAGAGAACAGGGTCAGGGTCAGGGAGTAATGCTAGAGGGAGGAGAGAGAACAGGGTCAGGTAGTAATGTTAGAGGGAGGAGGAGAGAACAGGGTCAGGTAGCAATGCTAGAGGGAGGAGAGAGAACAGGGTCAGGGTCAGGTAGTAATGCTAGAGTGGAGGAGAGAGAACAGGTCAGGTAGCAATGCTAGAGGGAGAGAGAACAGGGTCAGGGGGTAATGCTAGAGGGAGGAGAGAGAACAGGTCAGGGGTCAGGTAGTACTAGAGGGAGGAGAGAGGAACAGGGTCAGGTAGTAATGCTGAGGGAGGAGAGAGAACAGGGTCAGGTAGTAATGCTTAGAGGGAGGAGAGAACAGGGTCAGGGGGTAATGCTAGAGGGAGGAGAGAGAACAGGGTCAGGTAGTAAACATAGAGGGAGGAGAGAGAACAGGGTCAGGTAGTAATGCTAGAGGGAGGAGAGAGAACAGGGTCAGGTAGTAATGCTAGAGGAGAGAGAGGAGAGAGAACAGGGTCAGTAGTAATGCTAGAGGAGGAGAGAGAACAGGGTCAGGTAGTAATGTTAGAGGGAGGGGAGAGGAGAACAGGGTCAGGGTCAGGGGGTAATGCTAGAGGGAGGAGAGAGAACAGGGTCAGGGGTCAGGGGGTAATGCTAGAGGGAGGAGAGAGAACAGGGTCAGGGGGTAATGCTAGAGGGAGGAGAGAGAACAGGGTCAGGGGTCAGGTAGTAATGCTAGAGGGAGGAGAGAGAACAGGGTCAGGGGTAATGCTAGAGGGAGGAGAGAGAACAGGGTCAGCTAGTAATGCTAGAGGGAGGAGAGAGAACAGGGTCAGGTAGTAATGTTAGAGGGAGGAGAGAGAACAGGGTCAGGTAGTAATGCTAGAGGGAGGAGAGAGAACAGGGTCAGGGGTCAGGTAGTAATGTTAGAGGGAGGAGAGAGAACAGGGTCAGGGGTCAGGTAGTAATGTTAGAGGGAGGAGAGAGAACAGGGTCAGGGGTCAGGTGGTACAGGACACCACACTTGTCGATCACAGCAGTTTTATGGTGCATCGTGGTTTTATTGCATGGTTTTGGTTATGGAGTTTATGGCTTGAGTTACAGATAACAGCAGTGGTTAGGCTAACTTCCTCTTGTAGTGTAGTCAAGCAGCATGAAGCATCAGACAACCCCAAACACACTAATGATGTAATGCTAACAGATAGAAGATAGTAGTAATAGAAGTATCCAATGATTGTAACAGAAGTATACTGAACAAAAATATAAACGCAACATGTAAAGTGTTGGTCCCATGTTTCATGAGCTGAAATAAAAGATCCCAGAAATGTTCCATATGAATAAAAAGTATTATTTCTCAAAAATGTTGTGCACAAATTTGTTTACATCTCTGATAGTATTTCTCCTTTGCCAAGATAATCCATCCACCTGTCAGGTGTGGCATATCAAGAAGCTGATTAAACAGCACCACCATTACACAGGTGCACCTTGTGCTGGGGACAATATGTCACTAAAATGTGCAGTTTTGTCACAACGCCATGCCACAGATTCCTAAAGTTTTTTAAAAACTTTACTTAACTAGGCAAGTCAGTTAAGAACAAATTCTTATATATAATAATATATAATAATAATATATGCCATTTAGCAGACGCTTTTATCCAAAGCGACTTACAGTCATGTGTGCATACATTCTACGTATGGGTGGTCCCGGGGATCGAACCCACTACCCTGGCGTTACAAGCGCCATGCTCTACCAACTGAGCTACACAGGACCACATTCTCATTCTTATTTACAATGACGGCCAAACCCGGACAATGCTAGGCCAATTGTGCGCCAACCTATGGGACTCCCAATCACAACCGGTTGTGATACAGCCTGGATTTGTTTGGCCCTGTCTGGGGGTGTCCTCGGATGGGGCCACAGTGTCTCCTGACCCCTCCCGTCTCAGCCTCCAGTATTTATGCTGCAGTAGTTTATGTGTCGGGGGGCTAGGGTCAGTTTGTTATATCTGGAGTACTTCTCCTGTCCTATTCGGTGTCCTGTGTGAATTTAAGTGTGCTCTCTCAAATTCTCTCGGAGGACCTGAGCCCTAGGACCATGCCTCAGGACTACCTGACATGATGACTCCTTGCTGTCCCCAGTCCACCTGGCCGTGCTGCTGCTCCAGTTTCAACTGTTCTGCCTTATTATTATTCAACCATGCTGGTCATTTATGAACATCTTGGCCATGTTCTGTTATAATCTCCACCCGGCACAGCCAGAAGAGGACTGGCCACCCCTCATAGCCTGGTTCCTCTCTAGGTTTCTTCCTAGGTTCTGGCCTTTCTAGGGAGTTTTTCCTAGCCACCGTGCTTCTACACCTGCATTGCTTGCTGTTTGGGGTTTTAGGCTGGGTTTCTGTACAGCACTTTGAGAAATCAGCTGATGTACGAAGGGCTATATAAATACATTTGATTTGAGGTACAGGAAACCACACTTATTAATAAATATAGTAATAGTATCCAGAGACCAGTAGTATTAGATGTAGTAATAGTATCCAGAGACCAGTAGTATTAGATGTAGTAATAGTATCCAGAGACCAGTAGTATTAGATGTAGTAATAGTATCCAGAGACCAGTAGTATTAGATGTAGTAATAGTATCCAGAGACCAGTAGTATTAGATGTAGTAATAGTATCCAGAGACCAGTAGTATTAGATGTAGTAATAGTATCCAGAGACCAGTAGTATTAGATGTAGTAATAGTATCCAGAGACTCACCAGTTGACCCCGTCAGCCTCCACCCAGGCAAACCTGTACTCATTCACCCTCAACATCAGCTGGAGACAGCCTGCTACACACTGCACATACTGAGAGCTCTGCAGGGGGAGAACACAGACACAAACTTTTATTAAGACTGATCAGGGAAACACAGGCAGGGATTTGGAGATACAGTGGGGCAAAACAATTATTAGTCAGCCACCAATTGTGCAAGTTCTCCCACTTAAAAAGATGAGGCCTGTAATTTTCATCATAGGTACACTTCAACTATGACAGAAAAAAATAGAAATAAAATCCACAAAATCACATTGTAGGATTTTTAATGAATTTATTTGCAAATTATGGTGGAAAATAAGTATTTGGTCACCTACAAAAGTTTCTCAATACTTTGTTATATACCCTTTGTTGGCAATGACAGAGGTCAAAAGAGTCTTCACAAGGTTTTCACACACTGTTGCTGGTATTTTGGCCCATTCCTCCATGCAGATCTCCTCTAGAGCAGTGATGTTTTGGGGCTGTTGCTGGGCAACACGGACTTTCAACTCCCTCCAAAGATTTTCTATGGGGTTGAGACTGGCTAGGCCACTCCAGGACATTGAAATGCTTCTCACGAAGCCACTCCTTTGTTGCCCAGGCGGTGTGTTTGGGATCATTGTCATGCTGAAAGAGCCAGCCACATTTCATTTTCAATGCCCTTGCTGATGGAAGGAGGTTCACTCAAAATCTCACAATACATGGCCCCATTCATTCTGTCCTTTACACGGATCAGTCATCCTGGTCCCTTTGCAGAAAAACAGCCCCAAAGCATGATGTTTCCTCCCCCATGCTTCACAGTAGGTATGGTGTTCTTTGGCTGCAACTCAGCATTCTTTGTCCTCCAAACACAACGAGTTGAGTG
>NW_025760221.1:0-3820 GCF_021184085.1 Oncorhynchus gorbuscha
CTCTGAATGACCTTCTTGATCCAAATCAGTCAGGTTTCAAGACTAGTCATTCAACTGAGACTGCTCTCCCTCTGTATCACGGAGGCGCCCGCACTGCTAAAGCTAACTCTCTCCTCTGCTCTCATCCTTTCTAGATCTATCGGCTGCCTTCGATACTGTGAACCATCAGATCCTCCTCTCCACCTCTCCGAGTTGGGCATTCTCGCGCGGCCCACGCTTGGATTGCGTCCTACCTGACAGGTCGCCCTACCAGGTGGCGTGGCGAGAATCTGTCTCCCTCACCACGCGCTCACCACTGGTGTCCCCCAGGGCTCTGTTCTTGGCCCTCTCCTATTCTCGCTATACACCAAGTCACTTGGCTCTGTCATAACCTCACATGGTCTCTCCTATCATTGCTATGCAGACGACACACAACTAATCTTCTCCTTTCCCCTTCTGATGACCAGGTGGCGACCGCATCTCTGCATGTCTGGCAGACATATCAGTGTGGATGACGGATCACCACCTCAAGCTGAACTCGGCAAGACGGAGCTGCTCTTCCTCCCGGGAAGGACTGCCCGCTCCATGATCTCGCCATCACGGCTGACAACTCCATTGTGTCCTCCTCCCAGAGCGCTAAGAACCTTGGCGTGATCCTGGACAACACCCTGTCGTTCTCAACTAACATCAAGGCGGTGGCCCGTTCCTGTAGGTTCATGCTCTACAACATCCGCAGAGTACGACCCTGCTCACACAGGAAGCGGCGCAGGTCCTAATCCAGGCACTTGTCATCTCCCGTCTGATTACTGCAACTCGCTGTTGGCTGGGCTCCTGCCTGTGCCATTAAACCCCTACAACTCATCCAGAACGCCGCAGCCCGTCTGGTGTTCAACCTTCCCAAGTTCTCTCACGTCACCCCGCTCCTCCGCTCTCTCCACTGGCTTCCAGTTGAAGCTCGCATCCGCTACAAGACCATGGTGCTTGCCTACGGAGCTGTGAGGGGAACGGCACCTCAGTACCTCCAGGCTCTGATCAGGCCCTACACCCAAATAAGGGCACTGCGTTCATCCACCTCTGGCCTGCTCGCCTCCCTACCACTGAGGAAGTACAGTTCCCGCTCAGCCCAGTCAAAACTGTTCGCTGCTCTGGCCCCCAATGGTGGAACAAACTCCCTCACGACGCCAGGACAGCGGAGTCAATCACCACCTTCCGGAGACACCTGAAACCCCACCTCTTTAAGGAATACCTAGGATAGGATAAAGTAATCCTTCTCACCCCTCCCCCTTAAAATATTTAGATGCACTATTGTAAAGTGGCTGTTCCACTGATGTCATAAGGTGAATGCACCAATTTGTAAGTCGCTCTGGATAAGAGCGCTCTGCTAAATGACTAATTATCGTATTTCGCCGTCCTAACGTAGTCTTCACTAGCCAGCTAGCTAACGTCCACTGATTAGCTGCACTGAGAAACTATTACACTCAACTGAACGACTTGATTAGTTTAGTGTTAGCTACCTACATAGCTGTCTTTGCTGTCTTCGTATCGTATCATCGTATCCAAGATAATGTGTTGTTTAGGTTTAGAGGTGTAGTCTTAGAGTGATTATCGAGGTTAGCTAGCCATTTACCGAGGTTAGCTAGCCAGCTATTTGTCGTCCTAACGTAGGTGACTCTGCTAGCTAGCCAACGCTGGCCAACGTCTTCTGTATAGAACTCAACTACCCGGTCGCATTCACAGGTAGCATCACATTTTCACTTCATTTCATTACAGTACAACGGCTTGATTTGTTTGATCGTAGCTAGCTACTTAGCTAGCTACATAGCCGTCTTTGTATCAAAGATAATTGTGTAGTCTAGAGCGATTTTCTAGGTTCGCTAGCCATCTATTGTCGTTCTTTTAACGCAACGTAACGTAAACAACACTGCTAGCCTGCTAGCCCCCGAATAGCAACACTGCAGAAACTATTACACTCAACGGAACGACTTGATTAGTGTAGTGTCAACAACGCACCCACTGCCAGCTGGCCTACTTCAGCAGTACTGTATCATTTTAATCATTTTAGTCAATAAGATTCTTGCTACGTAGCTTAACTTTCTGAACATTCGAGACGTGTAGTCCACTTGTCATTCCAATCTCCTTTGCATTAGCGTAGCCTCTTCTGTAGCCTGTCAACTATGTGTCTGTTTATCCCTGTTCTCTCCTCTCTGCACAGACCATACAAACGCTCCTCACCGCGTGGGTCGCGCCACCCTACTCTGGTGGTCCCAGCGCGCACGACCCACGTGGAGTTCCAGGTCTCCGGTAGCCTCTGGAACTGCCAATCTGCGGTCAACAAGGCAGAGTTCATCTCAGCCTATGCCTCCCTCCAGTCCCTCGACTTCTTGGCACTGACGGAAACATGGATCACCACAGACAACACTGCTACTCCTACTGCTCTCTCTTCGTCCGCCCACGTGTTCTCGCACACCCCGAGAGCGTCTGGTCAGCGGGGTGGTGGCACCGGGATCCTCATCTCTCCCAAGTGGTCATTCTCTCTTCTCCCCTTACCCATCTGTCTATCGCTCCTTTGAATTCCATGCTGTCACAGTTACTAGCCCTTTCAAGCTTAACATCCTTATCATTTATCGCCCTCCAGGTTCCCTCGGAGAGTTCATCAATGAGCTTGATGCCTTGATAAGCTCCTTTCCTGAGGACGGCTCACCTCTCACAGTTCTGGGCGACTTTAACCTCCCCACGTCTACCTTTGACTCTTTCCTCTCTGCCTCCTTCTTTCCACTCCTCTCCTCTTGACCTCACCCTCTCACCTTCCCCCCCTACTCACAAGGCAGGCAATACGCTCGACCTCATCTTTACTAGATGCTGTTCTTCCACTAACCTCATTGCAACTCCCTCCAAGTCTCCGACCACTGCCTTGTATCCTTTTCCCTCTCGCTCTCATCCAACACCTCCCACACTGCCCCTACTCGGATGGTATCGCGCCGTCCCAACCTTCGCTCTCTCTCCCCGCTACTCTCTCCTCTTCCATCCTATCATCTCTTCCCTCCGCTCAAACCTTCTCCCACCTATCTCCTGATTCTGCCTCCTCAACCCTCCTCTCCTCCCTCTCTGCATCCCTTGACTCTCTATGTCCCCTATCCTCCAGGCCGGCTCGGTCCTCCCCTCCCGCCTCCGTGGCTCGATGACTCATTGCGAGCTCACAGAACAGGGCTCCGGGCAGCCGAGCGGAAATGGAGGAAAACTCGCCTCCCTGCGGACCTGGCATCCTTTCACTCCCTCCTCTCTACATTTTCCTCCTCTGTCTCTGCTGCTAAAGCCACTTTCTACCACGCTAAATTCCAAGCATCTGCCTCTAACCCTAGGAAGCTCTTTGCCACCTTCTCCTCCCTCCTGAATCCTCCGCCCCTCCCCCTCCTCCCTCTCTGCAGATGACTTCGTCAACCATTTTGAAAAGAAGGTCGACGACATCCGATCCTCGTTTGCTAAGTCAAACGACACCGCTGGTTCTGCTCACACTGCCCTACCCTGTGCTCTGACCTCTTTCTCCCTCTCTCTCCAGATGAAATCTCGCGTCTTGTGACGGCCGGCCGCCCAACAACCTGCCCGCTTGACCCTATCCCCTCCTCTCTTCTCCAGACCATTTCCGGAGACCTTCTCCTTACCTCACCTCGCTCATCAACTCATCCCTGACCGCTGGCTACGTCCCTTCCGTCTTCAAGAGAGCGAGAGTTGCACCCCTTCTGAAAAAACCTACACTCGATCCCTCCGATGTCAACAATTACAGACCAGTATCCCTTCTTTCTTTTCTCTCCAAAACTCTTGAACGTGCCGTCCTTGGCCAGCT
>NW_025760222.1:0-3819 GCF_021184085.1 Oncorhynchus gorbuscha
CTCTATGGTATTTGCTCCTCTTTAGATTACGAAGACATCATTTTGAGATCGGCAGGTAATAGGTGCTCACGAGCGGCTAGATGCTCCTTTATAGCACATATCACTGAACTCTATACTCTTCTGTAAACTGGTCATCTCTCTACCCATCGCAAGACCTACTGGTTGATGCTTATTTATAAAGGCCTCACTCCCCTCTATCTGAGATATCTACTGCAGGCCTCATCCTCCACATACAACACCCATTCTGCCAGTCACATTCTGGTAAAGGTCCCCAAAGCAAACACACCCCCAGTTCGCCGCAGCTAGTGATTGGAACGAGCTCCAACAAACTCTCAAACTGGACAGTTTTATCTCAATCTCTTCATTCAAAGACTCAATCATGGACACTCTTACTGACAGTTGTGGCTCCTTTGCATGATGTATTGTTCTCTTCCTTCTTGCCCTTTGTGCTATGTCTGTGCCCAATATTGTCTGTACCGTGTTTTATGCTGCTACCATGTTGTTCTGCTGCCATGTTGTTGTCATGTTGTGTTCCTACCATACTGTGTTGTCTTGTGTTTCTGCCATGCTATGTTGTTGTCTTAGGTCTCTCTTTATGTACTATTGTGTTGTCTCTCTTGTCCTGATGTGTGTTTTGTCCTATGTTTTTATTACATTTATTTTTATATTTAATCCAAGCCCCCGTCCCCGCAGGAGGCCTTTTGCCTTTCGGTAGGCCATCATTGTAAATAAGAATTTGTTCTTAACTGACTTGCCTAGTTAAATAAAAAAAAATTAAAGATCTATTCACCACATTATGTGCTGCACTGCTAGCTAGCTATAGCTTATGCTTTCAGTACTAGATTCATTCTCTGATCCTTTGATTATATTGACAACATGTCAGCTCATGCTGTAAGAGCTCTGATAGGTTGGAGGACGTCCTCTGGAAGAGGCTGAGAACCATGAGCCTCCAAGACTTGGTACTGAAGTTGATGTACCCAGAAGAGGATGAAAAATAGCTGTCCTCTGGCTGGACCATGGTGTTACCCTACAGAGTGCTGTTGAGGCTACTGTAGACCTTCATTGCAAAATAGTGTGTTTTAATCAATTACGTGGAAATGTCTTGATATGTCTTGATATGTTCTTCAAAAGAGAGATCAGGGTCCAAAGTAACGCCGAGGTCCTTCACAGTTTTATTTGAGACGACTGTACAACCATTAAGATTAATTGTCAGATTCAACAGAAGATCTCTTTGTTTCTTGGGACCTAGAACAAGCATCTCTGTTTTGTCCGAGTTTAAAAGTAGAAAGTTTGCAGCCATCCACTTCCTTATGTCTGAAACACATGCTTCTTGCAAGGGCAATTTTGGGGCTTCACCATGTTTCATTGAAATGTACAGCTGTGTGTCATCCGCATAGCAGTGAAAGTTAACATTATGTTTTCAAATAACATCCCCAAGAGGTAAAATATATAGTGAAAACAATAGTGGTCCTAAAACGGAACCTTGAGGAACACCTAAATTTACAGTTGACTTGTCAGAGGACAAACCATTCACAGAGACAAACTGATATCTTTCCGACAGATAAGATCTAAACCAGGCCAGAACTTGTCCGTGTAGACCAATTTGGTTTTCCAATCTCTCCAAAAGAATGTGGGGATCGATGGTATCAAAAGCAGCATCAAGGTCTAGGAGCATGAGGACAGATGCAGAGCCTCGGTCCAATGCCATTAAAATGTAATTTACCACCTTCACAAGTGCCGTCTCAGTGCTATGGTGGGGTCTAAAACCAGACTGAAGCATTTTGTATACATTGTTTGTCTTCAGGAAAGCAGTAAGTTGCTGCGCAACAGCCTTTTCTAAAAATTTTGAGAGGAATGGAAGATTCGATATAGGCCGATAGTTTTTAATATTTTCTGGGTCAAGGTTTGGCTTTTTTAAGAGAGGCTTTATTACTGCCACTTTTAGTGATTTTGGTACACATCCGGTGAATAGAAAGCCGTTTATTATGTTCAACATAGGAGGGCCAAGCACAGGAAGCAGCTCTTTCAGTAGTTTAGTTGGAATAGGGTCCAGTATGCAGCTTGAAGGTTTAGAGGCCATGATTATTTTCATCATTGTGTCAAGAGATATAGTACTAAAACACTTGAGCGTCTCTCTTGATCCTAGGTCCTGGGAGAGTTGTGCAGACTCAGGACAACTGAGCTTTGAAGGAATACGTGGATTTAAAGAGGAGTCCGTAATTTGCTTTCTAATAATCATAATCTTTTCCTCAAAGAAGTTCATGAATTTATCACTGCTAAAGTGAAAGTCATCCTCTCTTGGGGAATGCTGCTTTTTAGTTAGCTTTGCGACAGTATCAAAAAGGAATTTCGGGTTGTTCTTATTTTCCTCAATTAAGTTAGAAAAATAGGATGATCGAGCAGCAGTAAGGGCTCTTCGGTACTGCACGGTACTGTCTTTCCAAGCTAGTCGGAAGACTTCCAGTTTGGTGTGGCGCCATTTCCGTTCCAATTTTCTGGAAGCTTGCTTCAGAGCTCGGGTATTTTCTGTGTACCAGCGAGCTAGTTTCTTATGAGAATTTTTTTTAGTTTTTAGGGGTGCAACTGCATCTAGGGTATTGCGCAAGGTTAAATTGAGTTCCTCAGTTAGGTGGTTAACTGATTTTTGTCCTCTGGCGTCCTTGGGTAGACAGAGGGAATCTGGAAGGACATCAAGGAATCTTTGTGTTGTCTGTGAATTTATAGCATGGCTTTTGATGTTCCTTGGTTGGGGTCTGAGCAGATTATTTGTTGCAATTGCAAACATAATAGAATAGTGGTCCAATAGTCCAGTATTATGAGGAAAAACATTAAGATCCACAACATTTATTCCATGGGACAAAACTAGGTCCAGCGTATGACTGTGACAGTGAGTAGTTCTAGAGACATGTTGGACAAAACCCACTTGTCACGCCCTGGTCATTGTATTTTGTGTTTTTGTTATAGGTTTGGTTAGGCCAGGGTGTGACATGGGTTTATATGTTGTTTTTGTATTGGGGTTTGTAGTATTTGGGATCGCGGCTGATTAGGGGTGTTTTATAGGCTTGGCTGCCTGAGGCGATTCGCAATCAGAGTCAGGTGATTCTCGTTGTCTCTGATTGGGAACCGTATTTAGGTAATCTGAGTTTCGCTTTGTATTTTGTGGGTGATTGTTCCTGTCTCTGTGTAGTGTTCACCAGATAGGCTGTAATAGGTTTCTCGTTCTGTTTGTTGTTTTTGTATTGAGTTATTTCATGTATCATTTCGTTTTCATTCATTAAAGATCATGAATAACAAACACGCTGCATTTCGGTCCGACTCTCTTCCTTCAACAGATGAACTCCGTTACACCACTGAGTCGATGATGGCTCCGAAAGCCTTTTGGAGTGGGTCTGTGGACTTTTTCATGTGAATATTAAAGTCAACAAAGATTAGAATATTATCTGCTATGACTACAAGGTCCGATAGGAATTCAGGGAACTCAGTGAGGAACGCTGTATATGGCCCAGGAGGCCTGTAAACAGTAGCTATAAAAAGTGATTGAGTAGGCTGCATAGATTTCACGACTAGAAGCTCAAAAGACGAAAACTTCATTTTTTTTTGTAAATTGAAATTTGCTATCGTAAATGTTAGCAACACCTCCGCCTTTGCGGGATGCACGGGGGATATGGTCACTAGTGTAGCCAGGTGGTGAGGCCTCATTTAACACAGTAAATTCATCAGGCTTAAGCCATGTTTCAGTCAGGCCAATCACATCAAGATTATGATCAGTGATTAGTTCATTGACTATAATTTCCTTTGAAGTAAGGGATCTAACATTAA
>NW_025760223.1:0-3819 GCF_021184085.1 Oncorhynchus gorbuscha
GCAGGACCAACAGCCCGCCCTTCTGTTCTCCCAGGTCTATTTCTTTATCCAATCAGAGCAGCAGGACCGACAGCCCGCCCTTCTGTTCTCCCAGGTCTATTTCTTTATCCAATCAGAGCAGCAGGACCAACAGGCCCGCCCTTCTGTTCTCCCAGGTCTATTTCTTTATCCAATCAGAGCAGCAGGATCCAACAGCCCGCCCTTCTGTTCTCTTAGGTCTATTTCTTTATCCAATCAGAGCAGCAGGACCAACAGCCCGCCCCTTCTGTTCTCCTAGGTCTATTTCTTTATCCAATCAGAGCAGCAGGACCAACAGCCCGCCCTTCTGTTCTCTTAGGTCTATTTCTTTGGACACAAGCACTGTTCATGACACAAACTGTTTTGACAGGTTTAAACTTATTCCTGCAATTCTACACATGTTGTCATGAGGTGCAGAGAAAATGTAGCAATAATTGAAGCATGTTTTCTTGCAATTCTATACATTTTGCCAATGTATAATGTTTATTGATGTGATATCTGAGTGACTCAAACATGAAACAAAATCTATGTGCTAAAAAAGAACAAGCTAAAAAAAACATTAGTTGATCTGAATTAGTTGATCTGGATTAGTTGATCTGAATTAGTTGATCTGGATTAGTTGATCTGGATTAGTTGATCTGGATTAGTTGATCTGGATTAGTTGATCTGGATTAGTTGATCTGGATTAGTTGATCTGGACATTTCAGACCTGTTATAAATATCTCTCTAAGATCTGCAATGACTAACATGACAACAGGAACTGATGAATAAAAAAATAAATATATATATATATACTTTGAGTTAACCTTCTATTTAACTAGGCAAGTCAGTTAAGAACAAATTCTTATTTACAATGACGGCCTAGAAACTGATGATGAACTACCCAATTTCTACATTTCACCTTGTGCGTTAAAACTTAAATAAATCAGCCGTTTCGGGACCACTGATTTAGACCCCGTAGCACCTGACTAATTGACATGAAAGCGCGGATAATTGCAAAAAAATAATCAAATCATAATTGCCCATATCGTTGCGATTTTTTTAAATATATATATTGTCAGGTGGAGTTCTGTCACACATGCAGTTAGAGATTAAATGTTATGAAAATTGGATTGACAGTGTTATCGCAATTGTCATTGTTATCGCGGTTATCAGGATTGACAGTGTTATCAGTGTTATCAGGATTGTCAGTATTATCAGTATTATCAGTGTTATCAGGATTGTCAGTATTATCAGTGTTATCAGGATTGTCAGTGTTATCAGGATTGTCAGTGTTATCAGGATTGTCAGTGTTATCAGGATTGTCAGTGTTATCAGGATTGTCAGTGTTATCAGGATTGTCAGTGTTATCAGGATTGTCAGTGTTATCAGGATTGTCAGTGTTATCAGGATTGTCGGTGTTATCAGGATTGTCGGTGTTATCAGGATTGTCGGTGTTATCAGGATTGTCGGTGTTATCAGGATTGTCGGTGTTATCAGGATTGTCGGTGTTATCAGGATTGTCGGTGTTATCAGGATTGTCGGTGTTATCAGGATTGTCGGTGTTATCAGGATTGTCGGTGTTATCAGGATTGTCGGTGTTATCAGGATTGTCGGTGTTATCAGGATTGTCGGTGTTATCAGGATTGTCGGTGTTATCAGGATTGTCGGTGTTATCAGGATTGTCGGTGTTATCAGGATTGTCGGTGTTATCAGGATTGTCAGTGTTATCAGGATTGTCAGTGTTATCAGTGTTATCAATGTTATCAGTATCAGTAAATCATTTCACCAAGTTTTATACTGAAAACCAACAAACAACATATACAATTAGCAGCACTATGCACTTTTTGTGCATAAATGTTTTTAAAACATCATTAACACTAAAGATGGCACCATGTGGCCATGAAAAGTTAGTTTCTCTTGCAGGTTTAAATGAACACAACCATTGGTTAAAGAAATTTGTGGAAAATGAAGTATACCAGTTAAACCTCTCTAGGGGTTGTGGGACGCTACCGTCCCACCTGGCCAACATCCAGTGAAATTGCAGAGCGCCAAATTCAAAAACAGAAATACTCGTTATAAAAATTCATGAAACATACAGGTGTTATACATCAGTTTAAAGATGAACTTCTTGTTAATCCAACCACGGTGTCAGATTTCAAAAAGGCTTTACCGCGAAAGCAAACCATGCGTTTACCTGAGAACAGCGCCCAGCAGAGAAATCGTTACAAACAGTAACCAGCCAAGTAGACGAGTAACAAAAGTCAGAAATAGCGATAAAATGTGACACTTGCCTTTGATGACCTTCATACGGTTACACTCACAAGTCTCCCAGTTACCCAATAAATTTTAATTTTGTTCGATCAAGTCCCTCTTTATATCCGAAAACCTGTGGTCACAGCATGCAGACGAAAAATCTAAAAAAAGTACCATAAAAGTTCATAGAAACATATGAAACGATGTTTTAAATCAATCCTCAGGTTGTTTTTGTCATGAATAATCGATCATATTTCATCCGGACAAAAAGCTTTGTCAATAGAAAAGGAGAAACAAGAAAGGCTCCCGGTCAGGCGCTGGACTCGTGTCTTAAAAATTTCCACTGTCCTCTCATTGAAAGTGCTGTTTCCTTCTATTTTCAGAGTAAAAGCCTGAAACAATGCCTAAAGACTGGCCACATGTTGTGAAAGCCATAGGGATCGTGAACTGTGTCATAGAATCTTTGTATGGTGGATAGGCTTTCAATGGAAAAATTATTTTCAAAATAAATGCACTTCCTGGATGGATTTTCTCAGGTTTTGCCTGCCATATCAGTTCTGTTATACTCACAGACATTATTTTAACAGTTTACTAAACTTTAGAGTGTTTCTATCCAAATCAACCAATTTCTATGGATATCCCAGCTTCTGGACCCGTTACTTTGGGCATGCTTTTCATCCAAAATTCTGAATGCTGCCCCCTACCCTAGTGAGGTTAATTTAAGGACCAGACAATGGACCAGCTGTACCATATAGATTGGAAAATAAAGAGATATTCGATGTACCGATTCCATAGCACATGGTTTATGAACTGAAAGCATAAAACAACGCTAGATTCAAAGCTAAATTATTATACAAATTCTTGCAACCAATAGAATGTTACAGTGCATTGAAATAAGTATTCCGAACCCCTTGACTTTTCACACATTTGTTCGTTACAGCCTTAAAATTTGAAAGAATTTGAGACTGAGACAAAATCATTAGATCATTTGTTTGGTACTGTCCATATGAAGCTTGTTTTGGATCGCAGGTCCAGGAATGGCTGAAGAATGGCAACATTTACCTGGAGCTGACTCTGCAAATATCACTGCTGGGTGATTTGAAAAATAGTCAGTGTAATCAATAATATAATAATACTTTTCACAAAAATGTTTCTTTAATTTATAATCTGTAACTATGAGAACGGTTTAGAACTTTTTGTGAGAAGCGACACAGTTAAGAAAAATATATGGCAAATGGATATAAAACATGGATGGTGTTGAGAGATGTGTTGAGCTGAAGGGTAGGACAAAAAACAAGGTGACTAATGTAGAATATACTGTCTGTAAAATGGATGGTGTTGAGAGATGTGTTGAGCTGAAGGGTAGGACAAAAAACAAGGTGACTCATGTAGAATATACTGTCTGTAAAATGTATATAGTATATGCTGGAAGTGGAAGCCTAAGTGTTGTTGTCCATTGAAGTAAACTAATTAGGGGAGGAGTGGTAGGGTTAGGGTAAAATAATAGACACGCCTACTCATTCCAGTGTTCTTCTTTATTTTTACTATTTTCTACATTGTAGAATA
>NW_025760224.1:0-3819 GCF_021184085.1 Oncorhynchus gorbuscha
CTATATACAGTGTCACAATGATTTGCAAATAGTTTAAGTACATTAAAATGGAATATAAATAAACATAAATATGTGTTGTATTTTCAATGGTGTTTGTTCTTCACTGGTTGCCCTTTTCTTGAGGCAACAGGTCACAAATCTTGCTGCTGTGATTGTACACTGTGGTATGTCACCCAGTAGATATGGGAGTTTATCAAAATTGGATTTTTTTCAAATTCTTTGGGTCTATGTAATCTGAGGGAAATATGCGTCTCTATGGTCATACATTTGGCAGGAGGTTCGGAAGTGCAGCTCAGTTTCCACCTCATTTTGCGAGCAGTGTGCACATAGCCTGTCTTCTCTTGAGAGACAGGTCTACCTACTGCGACCTTTCTCAATAGCAAGGGTATGCTCACTAAGTTTGTACATAGTCAAAGATTTCCATAATTTTGGGTCAGTCAGTCACAGTGGTCAAGTATTATGCCAATGTGTACATTCTAGTTTGCTGTTTTTTGTTAATTCTTTCCAATGTGTCAAGTAATTATCTTTTTGTTGTCTCATGATTTGGTTGGGTTTGATTGTGTTGCTGTCCTGGGGCTCTGTGGGGTCTGTTTGTGTTTGTTAACAGAGCCCCAGGACCAGTTTGCTTAGGGGACTCTTCTCCAGGTTCATCTCACTGTAGGTGATGGCTTTGTTATGGAAGGTTTGGGAATCGCTTCCTTTTAGGTGGTTGTAGATTTTAATTAATAGCTCTTTTCTGGATTTGGATAATTAGTGGGTATTGGCCTAATTCTGCTCTGCATGCATTATTTGGCGTTTTACATGGTACACAGAGGATCTTTTTGCAGAATTCTGCAGACAGAGTCTCAATTTGGTGTTTGTCCCATTTAGTGAATTCTTGGTTGGTGAGCAGACCCCAGACCTCACAACCATAAAGGGCAATGGGTTCTATAACTGATTCAAGTATTCTTTTAGCCAGATCCTAATTGGTATGTCAAATTGTATGTTCCTTTTGATGGCATAGAAGGCCCTTCTTGTCTTGTCTCCAAGAGCACTGATGTTTAGGCCGATGTATGTAAAAAAAAGTTGTGTGCTCTAGGGCAACGGTGTCTTGATGGAATTTGTATTTGTGGTCCTGGGAACTGGACCTTTTTGGAACACCATTATTTTTGTCTTACTGAGATTTACTGGCAGGGCCCAGGTCTGGCAGAATCTGTGCAGAATATATAGGTTATGCTGTAGGCCCTCCTTGATTGGGGACAGAAACACCAGATTATCAGCAAAAAGTAGATTTTTGACTTTAGATTCTAGTAGGGTGAAGCCGGATGCTGCAGACTGTTCTAGTGCCCTCGCCAATTTGTTGATATATATGTTGAAGAGGGTGGGATTTACGCTGCATCCCTGTCTCACCCCACAGACCCTGTGGAAAGAAATGTTAGTATTCTTTTGCCAATTTTAACCTCACAAATGTTGTTTGTGTACATGGATTTTATAATGTCGTATGTTTTTCCCCCAACACCACTTACCATCAATGTGTATAGCAGACCCTCCAAAGCTTTTTTGAAGTCAACAAAGAATGAGAAGACTTTGCCTTTGTTTTGGTTTGTTTGTTTGTCAATTAGTGTGTGCAGGGAGAATACGTGGTCTGTCGTATGGTAATTTGATAAAAAGCCAATTTGACATTTGCTCAGTACATTGTTTTCACTGAGGAAATGTACAAGTCTGCTGTTAACGATAATGAGAGGATTTTACCAAGGTTGCTGTTGTCGCATATCACACAGTAGTTATTGGGGTCATATTTGTCTCCACTTTTGAGGTTGGTCCTTAGTTCCAAATATTGGGGAAGATACTAGAGCCGAGGATGATGTTAAAGAGTATAGCCACATTTAAATTGTGGTCTGTAGTTTTATCATTAAATTTAGGATATCATCAACACCATTTTCCTGTAGTTCATTCAATGTAATTTCAGAATCCAGTGGGTTCTGGTAGTCTTTAATAGCTGATTTTCAGATTTGTAATTGATTAGGTATATGTTTTTGCTGTATGTTCTTTGTTATAGGGCCAAAAAGATCTCAGTTTGGATAGATAACTCTTCGTGTTGTTGTTTGTTTAGCGTGTTCCAATTTTCCCAGAAGTGGTGAGATTCTAGGGATTCTTCAATTACATTGAGCTGATTTCTGATATGCTGTTCGTTCTTTTTCCGTAGTGTATTTCTATATTGTTTTAGTGATTCACCATAGTGAAGGCGTAGACTCAGCTTTTCTGGGTCTCTATGTTGTTGGTTGGATAGGTTTCTCAATGTCTTTCTTAGGGTTCTGCATTCTTCATCAAATCATTTGTCATTGTTTTTCATTTTCTTATGTTGTCTACTTGAATTTTTTTTATTTGATAGGGAAGCTGAAAGGTCATTCTTACTATGTAGGCTTTCTACTGCCAAGTTCACACCTTCACTGTTACAGTGAAATGCCTTGTCCAGGACGTTGTCTAAAAGGCATTGACTTTGTTGTTGCCTAATTGTTTTTCAGTAGGTTTCTACACTACTTTCCTTCCATCTATAGCATTTCTTAATATTGTCGAGTTCCTTTGGCTTTGATGCCAAACTGAGTATGACTGAGTATTGCTCTGTTCAGGTAGACTTTGATTTTACTGTGATTTGATAGGGGTGTTAGTGGGCTAACTGTGAACGCTCTGAAAGACTCTGGGTTGAGGTCAGTGATAAAGTAATCTACAGTTTCTCGCTTTCTTGCTCTCTCTTACCTGGAACCAAAAAGCGGGTTCTCCTATGGGGATAGCCGAATAACCCTTTTGGAGTGTACCCCATGACCAATAACACTGTGAGTCAGAGTTCACACAGCCTTTTACTCAGAGGGCTGAGAGCAAGACAGTGAAATTACTCTGAGATAAACCTTTGATACTAGTCAAACCATAGGTATCCCACGGACATTGCTACCCTGTTATTTGGCCATTATGTGTGTATTGTGTAAACGTTTGTGGTCAAGGAAGTTCATTAAGAGTGAACTCACAGTGAAGAAACACTGCATATCATATATGGCCTCCTGGGCCATATACAGTGTTTCTCACTGAGTTCCCTGAATTCCTATCGGACCTTGTAGTCATAGCAGATAATATTCTAATCTTTGGTGACTTTAATATTCACATGGAAAAGTCCACAGACCCACTCCAAAAGGCTTTCGGAGCCATCATCGACTCAGTGGGTTTTGTCCAACATGTCTCTGGACCCACTCACTGTCACAGTCATACGCTGGACCTAGTTTTGTCCCATGGAATAAATGTTGTGGATCTTAATGTTTTTCCTCATAATCCTGGACTATCGGACCACCATTTTATTATATATATATATATATATATATATATATATATATATATATATATATATATATATATATATATATATATATATATATATATATATATATATATATATATATATATATATTATGTTTGCAATTGCAACAAATAATCTGCTCAGACCCCAACCAAGGACCATCAAAAGTCGTGCTATAAATTCACAGACAACACAAAGATTCCTCGATGCCCTTCCAGACTCCCTCTGCCTACCCAAGGACGCCAGAGGACAAAAATCAGTTAACCACCTAACTGAGGATCTCAATTTAACCTTGCGTAATACCCTAGATGCAGTTGCACCCCTAAAAACTAAAAACATTTCTCATAAGAAACTAGCTCCCTGGTACACAGAAAATACCCGAGCTCTGAAGCAAGCTTCCAGAAAATTGGAACGGAAATGGCGCCACACCAAACTGGAAGTCTTCCAACTAGCTTGGAAAGACGGTACCGTGCAGTACCGAAGAGCCCTTACTG
>NW_025760225.1:0-3817 GCF_021184085.1 Oncorhynchus gorbuscha
CAGGGTAGGTGGCTGAGAGACAGACTGAACCAGACAGGGTAGGTGGCTGAGAGACAGACTGAACCAGACAGGTAGCTTATGGCTCAGGGTAGGTGGCTGAGAGACAGACTGAACCAGACAGGGTAGGTGGCTGAGAGACAGACTGAACCAGACAGGTAGCTTATGGCTCAGGGTAGGTGGCTGAGAGACAGACTGAACCAGACAGGGTAGGTGGCTGAGAGACAGACTGAACCAGACAGGTAGCTTATGGCTCAGGGTAGGTGGCTGTGAATTGTCATGACTCTCAGGCCCCACCGCCTGCCTACATCACTGGCTGTGCCCCTACAGTACCTACATATAGAATACTTTAACTACCCCACAATTCACCTCTCATGCTTTGACTGGCTACAGTCACATATCTTGCTTTGGCATGTCGTCCCAACATGCATTTGTCAATTTGTAGAACACCTCAGCTGTTCCTACATAGAGATTCACCCAGCAGTTACCTGCTCCTTGGATGGCTGGGCCGTACAGATTCACCCAGCAGTTACCTGCTCCTTGGATGGCTGGGCCGTACAGATTCACCCAGCAGTTACCTGCTCCTTGGATGACCGGGCCGTACAGATTCACCCAGCAGTTACCTGCTCCTTGGATGACCGGGCCGTACAGATTCACCCAGCCGTTACCTGCTCCTTGGATGGCTGGGCCGTACCAGTCAATGTTGGAGTTGGACTTACACAGCTCTAGGCGACCAGCGCTTGCTTGTGTGTGCGTGTGCGTGTGCGTGTGTGTGTGTGTCTGTGTGTGTGTATGTGTGCGTGTGCGTATGCGTGCGTGTGTGTGTGTGTATGTGTGTATTATTTAACCTCTCTCCTCCCTCCCTCTAGGTGATGACTCAGGCAGAGGGCCAACAGAAGAACCTGGTTAACTCCATAGAGTCCCTGCCCTCCCGTGGTCCTCTGTCCTCCTTAGACCAGGACCTTCTTCTCCTCAAGGCCACGTCAGCAGCTACCCTCTCCTGTCTGGGGGAGTGTCTCCACATGCTGCAACACAATGTCAGCCAGGTACGTCAGCAGCTACCCTCTCCTGTCTGGGGGGAGTGTCTCCACATGCTGCAACACAATGTCAGCCAGGTACGTCAGCAGCTACCCTCTCCTGTCTGGGGGGAGTGTCTCCACATGCTGTCAGCCAGGTACGTCAGCAGCTACCCTCTCCTGTCTGGGGGGAGTGTCTCCACATGCTGTCAGCCAGGTACGTCAGCAGCTACCCTCTCCTGTCTGGGGGGAGTGTCTCCACATGCTGTCAGCCAGGTACGTCAGCAGCTACCCTCTCCTGTCTGGGGAGTGTCTCCACATGCTGTCAGCCAGGTACGTCAGCAGCTACCCTCTCCTGTCTGGGGGGAGTGTCTCCACATGCTGTCAGCCAGGTACGTCAGCAGCTACCCTCTCCTGTCTGGGGGGAGTGTCTCCACATGCTGTCAGCCAGGTACGTCAGCAGCTACCCTCTCCTGTCTGGGGGGAGTGTCTCCACATGCTGCAACACAATGTCAGCCAGGTACGTCAGCAGCTACCCTCTCCTGTCTGGGGGGAGTGTCTCCACATGCTGTCAGCCAGGTACGTCAGCAGCTACCCTCTCCTGTCTGGGGGGAGTGTCTCCACATGCTGCAACACAATGTCAGCCAAGTATGGACATGTACAATGTGACTGAGTGACAGTCAGAGGGTATACTGTATAGGTGAACATGAATATGGTGGAAGTGAGCCAACAGGGGTTGTCAGGTACCAGCTACTGCCGATGTTCCCTTGAGCAAGGAACTTAACCTGCTGATTGGGCGATGCATTGCTGCTGGTTTCTGCTCCAGCCTCTCCAACCTATCAGAGGGGTTGGATACAGCTGGAGATCCTCTCCAACCTATCAGAGGGGTTGGATACAGCTGGAGATCCTCTCCAACCTATCAGAGGGGTTGGATACAGCTGGAGATCCTCTCCAACCTATCAGAGCGGTTGGATACAGCTGGAGATCCTCTCCAACCTATCAGAGGGGTTGGATACAGCAGGATATCCTCTCCAACCTATCAGAGGGGTTGGATACAGCAGGAGGTCCTCTCCATCCTATCAGAGGGGTTGGATACAGCTGGAGATCCTCTCCAACCTATCAGAGGGGTTGGATACAGCTGGAGATCCTCTCCAACCTATCAAAGGGGTTGGATACAGCAGGAGATCCTCTCCAACCTATCAGAGGGGTTGGATACAGCAGGAGATCCTCTCCAACCTATCAGAGGGGTTGGATACAGCTGGAGATCCTCTCCAACCTATCAGAGGGGTTGGATACAGCTGGAGATCCTCTCCAACCTATCAGAGGGTTGGATACAGCAGGAGAGCCTCTCCAACCTATCAGAGGGGTTGGATACAGCAGGAGATCCTCTCCAACCTATCAGAGGGGTTGGATACAGCAGGAGATCCTCTCCAACCTACCAGAGGGGTTGGATACAGCTGGAGATCCTCTTCAACCTATCAGAGGGGTTGGATACAGCTGGAGATCCTCTCCAACCTATCAGAGGGGTTGGATACAGGTGGAGATCCTCTCCAACCTATCAGAAGGGTTGGATACAGCTGGAGATCCTCTCCAACCTATCAGAGGGTTGGATACAGCAGGAGATCCTCTCCAACCTATCAGAGGGGTTGGATACAGCAGGAGATCCTCTCCAACCTATCAGAGGGTTGGATACAGCAGGAGATCCATTTCTGTTTCCTAAGAGATTAGTATTGTTCTCCTCTCCTATCCCAGGCCGCGCAGCATGTCACCCTGGGTCGCTCAGACAGCCAGGACCGGAGTCAGAGTCCCATCCACAAACAGACGTCCAGCCAGAGTAACAGCAACATCTCCAGTCAGACTCACAACCACAACCACAACCAGTTCAAGAAGCAGATGAGCCTGGATCCCAACCATGTTCCCACCGCACCAACAGGTCAGTTTACTATTAGAGTCTCTCTGTAACCGGTGTGTTACTGATGGTCAGTATGTTCCTGATGGTCAGTGTGTGTTCCTGATGGTCAGTGTGTGTTCCTGATGGTCAGTATGTTCCTGATGGTCAGTGTGTGTTCCTGATGGTCAGTGTGTGTTCCTGATGGTCAGTATGTTCCTGGTGGTCAGTGTGTTCCTGATGGTCAGTGTGTTCCTGATGGTCAGTATGTTCCTGATGGTCAGTGTGTGTTCCTGATGGTCAGTGTGTGTTCCTGATGGTCAGTGTGTTCCTGATGGTCAGTATGTTCCTGATGGTCAGTATGTGTTCCTGATGGTCAGTGTATTCCTGGTGGTCAGTGTATGTTCCTGATGGTCAGTATGTGTTCCTGATGGTCAGTATGTTTTCCTGATGATCAGTATGTTCCTGATGGTCAGTATGTGTTCCTGATGGTCAGTGTGTTCCTGATGGTCAGTATGTTCCTGATGGTCAGTATGTGTTCCTGATGGTCAGTGTATTCCTGGTGGTCAGTGTATGTTCCTGATGGTCAGTATGTGTTCCTGATGGTCAGTATGTTTTCCTGATGATCAGTATGTTCCTGATGGTCAGTATGTTCCTGGTGGTCAGTGTGTTCCTGATGGTCAGTATGTTTTGTCTGTCTCCAGACAGCTTCTCAGGATGGTCTAGATCTCCCACAGAGAAGCAGGTGACCAGTAGAGGAGGGACACCTCTTCCACATGTTCCCTCTCCAGCACACATCAACAAGGAGGTGGTCAGCAACTCTGTGGTAAGAAACACACCTGCTCTCTGTGTTGGGAGAAATAACACCATGTAGTCTCTCACCTAATGGGAGGGAGGGAGGGAGGTAGGGAGGGAG
>NW_025760226.1:0-3817 GCF_021184085.1 Oncorhynchus gorbuscha
CTACTATTAATGTGTTAAACTGTTCCCACAGTCTACTATTAATGTGTTAAACTGTTCCCACAGCCTACTATTAATGTGTTCAACGGTTCCCACAGCCTACTATTAATGTGTTAAACTGTTCCCACAGTCTACTATTAATGTGTTCAACTGTTCCCACAGTCTACTATTAATGTGTTCAACTGTTCCCACAGTCTACTATTAATGTGTTCAACTGTTCCCACAGTCTACTATTAATGTGTTCAACTGTTCCCACAGCCTACTATTAATGTGTTAAACTGTTCCCACAGTCTACTATTAATGTGTTAAACTGTTCCCACAGCCTACTAGTAATGTGTTAAACTGTTCCCACAGCCTACTATTAATGTGTTAAACTGTTCCCACAGTCTACTATTAATGTGTTAAACTGTTCCCACAGCCTACTAGTAATGTGTTAAACTGTTCCCACAGTCTACTATTAATGTGTTAAACTGTTCCCACAGTCTACTATTAATGTGTTAAACTGTTCCCACAGTCTACTATTAATGTGTTAAACTGTTCCCACAGCCTACTATTAATGTGTTAAACTGTTCCCACAGTCTACTATTAATGTGTTAAACTGTTCCCACAGTCTACTATTAATGTGTTCAACTGTTCCCACAGTCTACTATTAATGTGTTCAACTGTTCCCACAGCCTACTATTAATGTGTTCAACTGTTCCCACAGCCTACTAGTAATGTGTTAAACTGTTCCCACAGTCTACTATTAATGTGTTAAACTGTTCCCACAGTCTACTATTAATGTGTTAAACTGTTCCCACAGTCTACTATTAATGTGTTCAACTGTTCCCACAGTCTACTATTAATGTGTTCAACTGTTCCCACAGTCTACTATTAATGTGTTCAACTGTTCCCACAGTCTACTATTAATGTGTTAAACTGTTCCCACAGCCTACTAGTAATGTGTTAAACTGTTCCCACAGTCTACTATTAATGTGTTCAACTGTTCCCACAGTCTACTATTAATGTGTTCCCCACAATCTACTATTAATGTGTTCAACTGTTCCCCCAGCTACTAGTAATTTGTTAACTGTTCCCACAGTCTACTATTAATGTGTCTAACTGTTCCCACAGTCTACTATTAATGTGTTAAACTGTTCTACAGCCTACTAGTAATGTGTTAAACTGTTCCCCACAGTCTACTATTAATGTGTTCAACTGTTCTCTACAGTCTACTATTATTAATGTGTTCAACTGTTCTCACAGTCTGTCATTAATATGTTAAACTGTTCTACAGCTCACCAGTAATGTAATAAACTGTTCCACAGTCTACTATTAATGTGTTCAACTGTTCCCACAGTCTACTATTAATGTGTTCAATCGTTCCCATAGTCTACTATTAATGTGTTCACAGCCTGGTAGTAATGTGTTAAACTGTTCCCACAGTCTACTATTAATGTGTTCAACTGTTCCCACAGTCTACTATTAATGTGTTAAACTGTTCCCACAGCCTGGTAGTAATGTGTTAAACTGTTCCCACAGTCTACTATTAATGTGTTAAACTGTTCCCACAGTCTACTATTAATGTGTTAAACTGTTCCCACAGTCTACTATTAATGTGTTAAACTGTTCCCACAGTCTACTATTAATGTGTTAAACTGTTCCCACAGTCTACTATTAATGTGTTCAACTGTTCCCACAGTCTACTATTAATGTGTTCAACTGTTCCCACAGTCTACTATTAATGTGTTAAACTGTTCCCACAGTCTACTATTAATGTGTTCAACTGTTCCCACAGTCTACTATTAATGTGTTCAACTGTTCCCACAGTCTACTATTAATGTGTTAAACTGTTCCCACAGTCTACTATTAATGTGTTAAACTGTTCCCACAGTCTACTATTAATGTGTTCAACTGTTCCCACAATCTACTATTAATGTGTTCAACTGTTCCCACAGCCTACTATTAATGTGTTAAACTGTTCCCACAGTCTACTATTAATGTGTTAAACTGTTCCCACAGTCTACTATTAATGTGTTAAACTGTTCCCACAGTCTACTATTAATGTGTTCAACTGTTCCCACAGCCTACTAGTAATGTGTTAAACTGTTCCCACAGTCTACTATTAATGTGTTAAACTGTTCCCACAGCCTGGTAGTAATGTGTTAAACTGTTCCCACAGTCTACTATTAATGTGTTCAACTGTTCCCACAGCCTACTAGTAATGTGTTAAACTGTTCCCACAGTCTACTATTAATGTGTTAAACTGTTCCCACAGCCTGGTAGTAATGTGTTAAACTGTTCCCATAGTCTACTATTAATGTGTTAAACTGTTCCCACAGTCTACTATTAATGTGTTAAACTGTTCCCACAGTCTACTATTAATGTGTTAAACTGTTCCCACAGCCTACTAGTAATGTGTTAAACTGTTCCCACAGTCTACTATTAATGTGTTAAACTGTTCCCACAGTCTACTATTAATGTGTTCAACGGTTCCCACAGCCTACTATTAATGTGTTAAACTGTTCCCACAGTCTACTATTAATGTGTTCAACTGTTCCCACAGTCTACTATTAATGTGTTCAACTGTTCCCACAGTCTACTATTAATGTGTTCAACTGTTCCCACAGCCTACTATTAATGTGTTCAACGGTTCCCACAGTCTACTATTAATGTGTCCAACTGTTCCCATAGTCTACTATTAATGTGTTAAACTGTTCCCACAGCCTGGTAGTAATGTGTTAAACTGTTCCCACAGTCTACTATTAATGTGTTCAACTGTTCCCACAGTCTACTATTAATGTGTTAAACTGTTCCCACAGCCTGGTAGTAATGTGTTAAACTGTTCCCACAGTCTACTATTAATGTGTTAAACTGTTCCCACAGCCTGGTAGTAATGTGTTAAACTGTTCCCACAGTCTACTATTAATGTGTTAAACTGTTCCCACAGTCTACTATTAATGTGTTAAACTGTTCCCACAGTCTACTATTAATGTGTTCAACTGTTCCCACAGTCTACTATTAATGTGTTAAACTGTTCCCACAGTCTACTATTAATGTGTTAAACTGTTCCCACAGTCTACTATTAATGTGTTCAACTGTTCCCACAGTCTACTATTAATGTGTTAAACTGTTCCCACAGTCTACTATTAATGTGTTAAACTGTTCCCACAGCCTACTATTAATGTGTTAAACTGTTCCCACAGTCTACTATTAATGTGTTCAACTGTTCCCACAATCTACTATTAATGTGTTCAACTGTTCCCACAGCTTACTAGTAATGTGTTAAACTGTTCCCACAGTCTACTATTAATGTGTTCAACTGTTCCCACAGTCTACTATTAATGTGTTAAACTGTTCCCACAGCCTACTAGTAATGTGTTAAACTGTTCCCACAGTCTACTATTAATGTGTTCAACTGTTCCCACAGTCTACTATTAATGTGTTCAACTGTTCCCACAGTCTACTATTAATATGTTAAACTGTTCCCACAGCCTACTAGTAATGTGTTAAACTGTTCCCACAGTCTACTATTAATGTGTTCAACTGTTCCCACAGTCTACTATTAATGTGTCCAACTGTTCCCATAGTCTACTATTAATGTGTTAAACTGTTCCCACAGCCTGGTAGTAATGTGTTAAACTGTTCCCACAGTCTACTATTAATGTGTTCAACTGTTCCCACAGTCTACTATTAATGTGTTAAACTGTTCCCACAGCCTGGTAGTAATGTGTTAAACTGTTCCCACAGTCTACTATTAATGTGTTAAACTGTTCCCACAGCCTGGTAGTAATGTGTTAAACTGTTCCCACAGTCTACTATTAATGTGTTAAACTGTTCC
>NW_025760227.1:0-3817 GCF_021184085.1 Oncorhynchus gorbuscha
TCCCTCTACTTCTCTCTCACATTAATAACCACTCGTATGGACCCTCTACTTCTCTATGTCATATTAAACACTTGTATGTATCCCCTCTACTTTCCTCTCTGTCATATTAAACACTTGTATGTATCCCCTCTACTTCTCTCTGTCATTAGTAACCACTTGTATGGATCCCCTCTACTTCTCTCTGTCATATTAAACACTTGTATGTATCCCCTCTACTTTCTCTGTCATATTAAACACTTGTATGTATCCCCTACTTCTCTCTCACATTAATAACCACTGTGAATGGACCTCTACTTCTCTCTCTGTCATATTAAACACTTGTATGTATCCCCTCTACTTCTCTCTGTCATATTAAACACTTGTATGTATCCCTCTACTTCTCTCTGTCATATTAAACACTTGTATGTATCCCCTCTACTTCTCTCTGTCATTATTAAACACTTGTATGTATCCCCTCTACTTCTCTCTGTCATATTAAACACTTGTATGTATCCCCTCTACTTCTCTCTGTCATATTAAACACTTGTATGTATCCCCTCTACTTCTCTCTGTCATATTAAACACTTGTATGTATCCCCTCTACTTCTCTCTGTCATATTAAACACTTGTATGTATCCCCTCTACTTCTCTCTCACATTAATAACCACTCGTATGGACCCTCTACTTCTCTCTGTCATATTAAACACTTGTATGTATCCCCTCTACTTCTCTCTGTCATATTAAACACTTGTATGTATCCCCTCTACTTCTCTCTGTCATTATTAAACACTTGTATGTATCCCTCTACTTCTCTCTGTCATATTAAACACTCGTATGGACCCTCTACTTCTCTCTGTCATATTAAACACTTGTATGTATCCCCTCTACTTCTCTCTCACATTAATAACCACTCGTATGGACCCTCTACTTCTCTCTGTCATATTAAACACTTGTATGTATCCCCTCTACTTCTCTCTGTCATATTAAACACTTGTATGTATCCCCTCTACTTCTCTCTGTCATATTAAACACTTGTATGTATCCCCTCTACTTCTCTCTGTCATATTAAACACTTGTATGTATCCCCTCTACTTCTCTCTGTCATATTAAACACTTGTATGTATCCCCTCTACTTCTCTCTCACATTAATAACCACTCGTATGGACCCTCTACTTCTCTCTGTCATATTAAACACTTGTATGTATCCCCTCTACTTCTCTCTGTCATATTAAACACTTGTATGTATCCCTCTACTTCTCTCTGTCATATTAAACACTTGTATGTATCCCCTCTACTTCTCTCTGTCATATTAAACACTTGTATGTATCCCTCTACTTCTCTCTGTCATATTAAACACTTGTATGTATCCCCTCTACTTCTCTCTGTCATATTAAACACTTGTATGTATCCCTCTACTTCTCTCTGTCATATTAAACACTTGTATGTATCCCCTCTACTTCTCTCTCGTCATATTAACCACTCTGTATGGATCCCCTCTACTTCTCTCTGTCATATTAAACACTTGTATGTATCCCCTCTACTTCTCTCTGTCATATTAAACACTTGTATGTATCCCCTCTACTTCTCTCTGTCATATTAAACACTTGTATGTATCCCTCTACTTCTCTCTGTCATATTAAACACTTGTATGTATCCCTCTACTTCTCTCTACATTAATAACCACTCGTATGGACCCTCTACTTCTCTCTGTCATATTAAACACTTGTATGTATCCCCTCTACTTCTCTCTGTCATATTAAACACTTGTATGTATCCCCTCTACTTCTCTCTGTCATATTAAACACTTGTATGTATCCCCTCTACTTCTCTCTCACATTAATAACCACTCGTATGGATCCCTCTACTTCTCTCTGTCATATTAAACACTTGTATGTATCCCTCTACTTCTCTCTGTCATATTAAACACTTGTATGTATCCCTCTACTTCTCTCGTCACATTAATAACCACTTGTATGGATCCCTCTACTTCTCTCTGTCATATTAAACACTTGTATGTATCCCCTCTACTTCTCTCTCACATTAATAACCACTCATATGGACCCTCTACTTCTCTCTGTCATATTAAACACTTGTATGTATCCTCTACTTCTCTCTGTCACATTAATAACCACTGTCATTATGGACCTCTACTTCTCTCTGTCATATTAAACACTTGTATGTATCCCCTCTACTTCTTCTCTCTGTCATATTAAACACTTGTATGTATCCCTCTACTTCTCCTCTACTTCTCTGCTTCTCTCTGTCATATTAAACACTTGTATGTATCCTCTACTTCTCTCTGTCATATTAAACACTTGTATGTATCCCCTCTACTTTTCTATGTCATAGTAACCACTTGTATGGACCCTCTACTTCTCTCTGTCATATTAAACACTTGTATGTATCCCCTCTACTTCTCTCTGTCATATTAAACCACTTGTATGTATCCCTCTACTTCTCTCTGTCATATTAAACACTTGTATGTATCCCCTCTACTTCTCTCACATTAATAACCACTTATGGACCCTCTACTTCTCTCTGTCATATTAAACACTTGTATGTATCCTCTACTTCTCTCTCATTCATATTCAATGGACCCTTGTATGTATCCCCTCTACTTCTCTCTGTCATATTAAACACTTGTATGTATCCTCTACTTCTCTCTGTCATATTAAACACTTGTATGTATCCTCTACTTCTCTCTGTCATATTAAACACTTGTATATCCCCTCTACTTCTCTCTGTCATATTAAACACTTGTATGTATCCTCTACTTCTCTCTCACATTAATAACCACTCATATGGACCCTCTACTTCTCTCTGTCATATTAAGCACTTGTATGTATCCCCTCTACTTCTCTCTGTCATATTAAACACTTGTATGTATCCCCTCTACTTCTCTGTCATATTAAACACTTGTATGTATCCCCTCTACTTCTCTCTCACATTAATAACCACTCGTATGGACCCTCTACTTCTCTCTGTCATATTAAACACTTGTATGTATCCCCTCTACTTCTCTCTGTCATATTAAACACTTGTATGTATCCCCTCTACTTCTCTCTGTCATATTAAACACTTGTATGTATCCCCTCTACTTCTCTCTGTCATATTAAACACTTGTATGTATCCCCTCTACTTCTCTCTGTCATATTAAACACTTGTATGTATCCCCTCTACTTCTCTCTGTCATATTAAACACTTGTATGTATCCCCTCTACTTCTCTCTCACATTAATAACCACTCATATGGACCCTCTACTTCTCTCTGTCATATTAAACACTTGTATGTATCCCCTCTACTTCTCTCTGTCATATTAAACACTTGTATGTATCCCCTCTACTTCTCTCTGTCATATTAAACACTTGTATGTATCCCCTCTACTTCTCTCTCACATTAATAACCACTCGTATGGACCCTCTACTTCTCTCTGTCATATTAAACACTTGTATGTATCCCCTCTACTTCTCTCTGTCATATTAAACACTTGTATGTATCCCTCTACTTCTCTCTGTCATATTAAACACTTGTATGTATCCCTCTACTTCTCTCTGTCATATTAAACACTTGTATGTATCCCTCTACTTCTCTCTGTCATATTAAACACTTGTATGTATCCCTCTACTTCTCTCTGTCATATTAAACACTTGTATGTATCCCCTCTACTTCTCTCTGTCACATTAATAACCACTTGTATGGACCCTCTACTTCTCTCTGTCATATTAAACACTTGTATGTATCCCCTCTACTTCTCTCTGTCATATTAAACACTTGTATGTATCCCCTCTACTTCTCTCTGTCATATTAAACACTTGTATGTATCCCCTCTACTTCTCTC
>NW_025760228.1:0-3817 GCF_021184085.1 Oncorhynchus gorbuscha
CATAATGACAAGACAATCTAAGACAAAACATGACACCTACTATTGATAATTTCTTCAGCAAAACAAAATGATTGTAATGGATCTCGTCCTCCTCTTCTGAGGAGGAGTAGCGAGAAGGATTGGAGGACCAATGGGCAGCGTGGTAAGTGACCATAATGTTTAATCAAAACACAACAGAACACTGGAACAAAACAAAAAACGTGAATTAATGAAACAGTCCCGTGTGGTAACAAACACTGACACGGAAGACAAACACCCACAACTCAAAAGTGAAACCAGGCTACCTAAGTATGATTCTCAATCAGGGACAACGATTGACAGCTGCCTCTGATTGAGAACCGTACCAGGCCGAACACAGAAATCCCAAATTATAGAAAAAGGAACATAGACAACCCACCCAAATCACGCCCTGACCATACTAAAACAAAGACATAACAAAGGAACTAAGGTCAGAACGTGACAATGATCAACAGTGTCAAACACCTTTGACAGGTCAATGAACAAGGCAGCACAGCTCTTTTTAGCATCCATGGCATAGACAAGATCATTAACAACAAGCGTGGTTGCTGTGGTAGTACTATACCCAGGCCTAAACCCTGATTGGTTTATATTAAGGATACAATTAACAGATTAAAAGGAACAAAGTCGTACATTAACCAAGGATTCAAGAATCTTAGCTAAACAAGGTAGTCTTGAAATGGGGCAATAGTTGTCAAGATAAATGGGGCAATATTTGTTCTCTCCCACCCTGATGGAGTGGCAGCACATGTGCGTATTTTCATGCTTTTGGAATACTTCCTGATAACAATGTTAATAAAAAAAAAATGTGGGCTACAGAACCAGGAATAAGGTGTGATGCACACTTAGGCAGACCAGGCTCCAAATTATCAGCCCCTGTGGATTTATTTTTGTCTGATGTTATCAAAGCATCCAGACTAGCTTATCAGTGAATTTCCCGAAAAGAAAACTCCTGGCCAGAATTTTCAGTATCTTTCAATAGATTTTCATCATTTAAATCCAAACCACTCTTTTCAAGAGCTGGCTTTGAAATTCCTTCCAATATAAAGCCAGCAGGGATAAAATGGTGATTAAATGAATTAATCATATCAATTTTGTCAGTAATGGGGCCAGAATCTAAATTCATTTATTGGGGGAGAGAAGAGGAGACACAAACCTTCAGTGATTTAACAGCTTTCAAAATTTTTGTTGGGTTCCCTGTCCATTCAGGTCATGTATTGTCATGTCTCTGACTGATTAAATTATATGACATGCTATTTTATCAAATCGATTACCTAACGTTTAATTGATTACGTGATTGAATTAAACCATACAACAATTAAACCACTAATAACCTGTGGCACCATGGAAGCATTAATTCATATAGAGCGGTTATCTCGCGAATCCACTCTCTTAAAGATCTGAAGATCTTTTATATCAATAGCAGTCAATTATTAATCGTCACCTCGATCGGTCTCATTCTGATTGTTGTAAGTACTTGTTTATCTGCACGAACCCTAACTAATACGTTGAATCAGCAATACACAAATTGAAGTTTACATACACTTTTTCAACCATTCCACAAATTTCTTGTTAATAAACCATAGTTTTGGCAAGTCGGCTAGGACATCTATTTTGTGCATGACACAAGTAATTTGACCAACAACTGTTTACAGACAGATTATTTTACTTATAATTCAATGTATCACAATTCCAGTGGGTCAGAAGTTTACATACACAAAGTTGACTGTGCCTTTAAATAGCTTGGAAAATTCCAGAAAATTATGTCATGGCTTTAGAAGCTTCTGATAGGTTAATTGACATCATTTGAGTCAATTGGAGGTTTACCTGTGGATGTACTTCAAGGACTACCTTCAAACTCAGTACCTCTTTGGTTGACATCATGGGAAAATCAAAAGAAATCAGCCAAGACCTCAGAAAAAATAAATTTAAAATGTAGACCTCCACAAGTCTGGTTCATCCTTGGGAGCAAGTTCCAAACGCCTGAAGGTACCACATTCATCTGTACAAACAATAGAATGCTAATGTAAACACCATGGGACAACATAGCCGTTATACCACTCAGGAAAGAGACGCGTACTGTCTCCTATAGATGAACGTACTTTGGTGTGAAAAGTGCAAATCAATCCCAGAACAACAGCACAGGACCTTGTGAAGATGCTTGAGGAAACAGGTACAAAAGTTTACATCCACAGTAAAACGAGAGTCCCATATCGACATAACCTGAAAGTGCTGCCCAGCAACAAAGAAGCCACTGTTCCAAAAACCGCCATAAAAAGCTAGGCCACGGGTTTGCAACCTGCTATGGGCACAAGATTGTACTTTTGGAGAAATGTCCTCTGAGTCTGATGAAAGAAAATAGAACTGTTTGGCCATAATGACCATCATTATGTTTGGAGGAAAAAGGGGGAGGCTTGCAAGCTGAAGAACTTCATCCAACCATGGAAGCACGGTGGTGGCAGCATCATGTTATGGGGGTGCTTGTTAGAGGAGGACTGGTGCAACTTCACAAGGAATAGATGGAAGTTAAAGCTTGGTCGCAAATGTGTCTTCCAAATAGACAATGACCCTGCTATACTTCCAAAGGTAAAATGGCCAAGGACAACAAAGTAAAGGTAGCTGGAGTGGCCATCACAAAGCCCTGACCTCAATCCTATAGAACATTTGTGGGCAGACCTGAAAAAGCGTGTGAGAGCAAGGAGGCCTACAAACTGACTCCAGTTGAGACCAGCTCTGTCAGGAGGAATGGGCCAAAATTCACCCAACTTATTGGGAAGCTTGTGGAAGGTTTCCGAAACGTTGGACCCAAGTTAAACAATTTAAAAGGCAAAGTCACCAACAATTAAATTGGGTGTTTGTAAATCTCTGAATCTAATGAATGTAATGAAAGAAATGTGTTGAAATAGGTCATTCTCTCTACTTTTATTCCGACATTTCACATTCTTAAAATAAAGTGGTTATCCTTGGCTTGACCTAAGACGGGAATTTTTAATATGATTATGTCAGGAATGGATGAAAAAACTGAGTTTAAATGTATTTAGCTAAGGTATGTAAACATCCGATCAACTGTATATTTACACAGCTTCGATGGGTCGAAGATGGAAGACTGGTTTACCCAGCAGAGATCGGCATTGTCCTTTGAAGAATCTTTCTGGGCGTGATGTTGTAGAATGGATATGTTAAATCACCCTGTCGTTCTGAGATTGTTTGTCCTTTCATAGCCACGCACGTTTAAAGCTGCAGCTGATAACTCAACGCCTAGGAGGTATCACTTCTTCTTTAGTGAATAATCATTCAAAGTTCATACCAAGTTCATAATCAGCTTGGCGCTGTATTCTACTATCTTAGCCGTACCATCATTCCAGCATGGTGATCGTCACCTCCACATTGAAATTCTTCCTTTTAAATGTTAGGACAGTAGTCTTAGTCTTAACATTTCTGGAACTATACGTAAAATTTAGTAAGTTGTAGTTGAAATTAGCCCTTTTAAACATATGGACACCAGTCCTCACGTCATCGGGTACTGAGTTTGACTTCCGTCAATGAGCTTTTGTACTGGGGTAGAGAAGGGCATGTTTCATAGTTCTCAACCAATGTCTGTTCACTTGGGCGTGGCCACTGATTGGGCCTATGTTTTACTATGAAACAATTATCTTATTTATGAGGCTAAAATTGCATTAAATTTGAATTACAAATAGTTTCATATTTAAACATTTAAATTAGAACAATTCCATGTGAATCTGATAAATAGAATGTGTAGACTTTCCAAGATACAATTTATGCCATCCTATCATCAGAT
>NW_025760229.1:0-3816 GCF_021184085.1 Oncorhynchus gorbuscha
TTATTGCGTTTCGCCCTGTCCTGTCGTGTTTTTTGCCGTGATTGTGTATCACCCTGTCCTGTCGTGTTTTGTGCCTTCTTCAGACGCTGCGTGTGAGCAGGTGTCTCAGTGGACTACGGCCTGCGCCTACCCGAAGCGACCTGCAGTCTGTGGCCGCTTCTCCAGTTGTTTTCCCCTCTACTATCTAGAGGATTTCAGTTATTTGGTTTTGAGCATTAATAAACTCTGTTTCTGTTAAGTCGCGTTTGGGTCCTCCTTCACCTGCATGACAGAAGGAACCGACCAAAGAATGGACCCAGCGACTTCAGACGCTCGTTACACTGCCGTCGAGATCCAGGAGCCATGCTCGGCAGACACGAGCAGGAATTGTCTGCTGCTCGTCATGCCGTGGAGAACCTGGCCGCTCAGGTTTCCGACCTCTCTGGACAGTTCCAGAGTCTACGTCTCGTGCCACCTGTTTCTCCCTGGCCTGCCGAGCCTCCTGAACCCAGGGTTAATAACCCACCTTGCTACTCCGGGCAGCCCACTGAGTGCCGCTCCTTTCTCACGCAGTGTGAGATTGTGTTCTCTCTCCAACCCCACACATACTCTAGAGAGAGCTCGGGTTGCTTTCGTCATTTCACTCCTTACTGGCCGGGCTCGAGAATGGGGCACAGCTATCTGGGAGGCAAGGGCTGATTGCTCTAACAGATTCCAGAACTTTAAGGAGGAGATGATTCGGGTTTTGACCGTTCAGTTTTTGGTGAGGAGGCTTCTAGGGCCCTGGCTTCCTTATGCCAAGGTGAACGGTCCATAACGGATTATTCCATTGAGTTTCGCACTCTTGCTGCCTCTAGTGAGTGGAACGGCCGGCGCTGCTCGCTCGTTTTCTGGAGGGACTCCACGCAGTGGTTAAGGATGAGATTCTCTCCCGGAGGTTCCTTCAGATGTGGACTCCTTGATTGCTCTCGCCATCCGCATAGAACGACGGGTAGATCTTCGTCACCGGGCTCGTGGAAGAGAGCTCGCATCAACGGTGTTTCCCTGCTCCGCATCGCAACCATCTCCCTCTGGCTTTGAGACTGAGCCCATGCAGCTGGGAGGGATTCGCATCTCGAATAAGGAGAGGGAACAGAGGATCACCAACCGCCTGTGCCTCTATTGCGGAGTTGCTGGACATTTTGTTATTTCATGTCCAGTAAGAGGCCAGAGCCCATCAGTAAGCGGAGGGCTACTGGTGAGCGCTACTACTCAGGTCCCTTCATCTAGATCTTGTACTACTATGTCGGTCCATCTACGCTGGACCGGTTCGGGTGCTACATGCAGTGCTTTGATTGACTCTGGGGCTGAGGGTAGTTTCATGGACGAAGCATGGGCTCGGAAACATAACATTCCTTTCAGACCGTTAGACAGGCCTACGCCCATGTTTGCCTTAGATGGTAGTCATCTTCCCAGTATCAAATTTGAGACACTACCTTTAACTCTCACAGTATCTGGTAACCACAGTGAGACTATGTCTTTTGATTTTCCGTTCACCGTTTACACCTGTTGTTTTGGGTCACCCCTGGCTTGTATGTCATAATCCTTCTATTAATTGGTCTAGTAATTCTATCCTATCCTGGAACGTTTCTTGTCATGTGAAGTGTTTAATGTCTGCCATCCCTCCCATTTCTTCTGTCCCTACTTCTCAGGAGGAACCTGGCGATTTGACAGGAGTGCCGGAGGAATATCATGATCTGCGCACGGTCTTCAGTCGGTCCCGAGCCAACTCCCTTCCTCCTCACCGGTCGTATGATTGTAGTATTGATCTCCTTCCGGGGACCACTCCTCCTCGAGGTAGACTATACTCTCTGTCGGCTCCCGAACGTAAGGCTCTCGAGGATTATTTGTCTGTGTCTCTTGACGCCGGTACCATAGTGCCTTCTTCCTCTCCGGCCGGGGCGGGGTTCTTTTTGTTAAGAAGAAGGACGGTACTCTGCGCCCCTGCGTGGATTATCGAGGGCTGAATGACATAACGGTTAAGAATCGTTATCCGCTTCCCCTTATGTCATCAGCCTTCGAGATTCTGCAGGGAGCCAGGTGCTTTACTAAGTTGGACCTTCGTAACGCTTACCATCTCGTGCGCATCAGAGAGGGGACGAGTGGAAAACGGCGTTTAATACTCCGTTAGGGCATTTTGAGTACCGGGTTCTGCCGTTCGGTCTCGCCAATGCGCCAGCTGTTTTTCAGGCATTAGTTAATGATGTTCTGAGAGACATGCTAAACATTTTTGTTTTTGTCTATCTTGACGATATCCTGATTTTTTCTCCGTCACTCGAGATTCATGTTCAGCACGTTCGACGTGTTCTACAGCGCCTTTTAGAGAATTGTCTCTACGTAAAGGCTGAGAAGTGCTCTTTTCATGTCTCCTCCGTTACTTTTCTCGGTTCCGTTATTTCCGCTGAAGGCATTCAGATGGATTCCGCTAAGGTCCAAGCTGTCAGTGATTGGCCCGTTCCAAGGTCACGTGTCGAGTTGCAGCGCTTCTTAGGTTTCGCTAATTTCTATCGGCGTTTCATTCGTAATTTCGGTCAAGTTGCTGCCCCTCTCACAGCTCTTACTTCTGTCAAGACGTGTTTTAAGTGGTCGGTTCCGCCCAGGGAGCTTTTGATCTTCTAAAAGAACGTTTTACGTCCGCTCCTATCCTCGTTACTCCTGACGTCACTAGACAATTCATTGTCGAGGTTGACGCTTCAGAGGTAGGCGTGGGAGCCATTCTATCCCAGCGCTCCCAGTCTGACGATAAGGTTCATCCTTGCGCTTATTTTTCTCATCGCCTGTCCCCATCTGAGCGCAACTATGATGTGGGTAACCGTGAACTGCTCGCCATCCGCTTAGCCCTAGGCGAATGGCGACAGTGGTTGGAGGGGGCGACCGTTCCTTTTGTCGTTTGGACAGACCATAAGAACCTTGAGTACATCCGTTCTGCCAAACGACTTAATGCCCGTCAAGCTCGTTGGGCGTTGTTTTTCGCTCGTTTCGAGTTTGTGATTTCTTACCGTCCGGGTAGCAAGAACACCAAGCCTGATGCCTTATCCCGTCTGTTTAGTTCTTCTGTGGCTTCTACTGATCCCGAGGGGATTCTTCCTTATGGGCGTGTTGTCGGGTTAACAGTCTGGGGAATTGAAAGACAGGTTAGCAAGCACTCACGCACACTGCGTCGCCGCGCGCTTGTCCTAGTAACCTCCTTTTCGTTCCTGTTTCCACTCGTCTGGCTGTTCTTCAGTGGGCTCACTCTGCCAAGTTAGCGGGTCATCCCGGTGTTCGAGGCACTCTTGCGTCTATTCGCCAGCGCTTTTGGTGGCCGACTCAGGAGCGTGACACGCGCCGTTTCGTGGCTGCCTGTTCGGACTGCGCGCAGACTAAGTCGGGTAACTCTCCTCCTGCCGGTCGTCTCAGACCGCTCCCCATTCCTTCTCGACCATGGTCTCACATTGCCTTAGACTTCATTACCGGTCTGCCTTTGTCTGCGGGAAGACTGTGATTCTGACGGTTGTCGATAGGTTCTCTAAGGCGGCACATTTCATTCCCCTCGCTAAACTTCCTTCCGCTAAGGAGACGGCACAAATCATTATTGAGAATGTATTCAGAATTCATGGCCTCCCGTTAGACGCCGTTTCAGACAGAGGTCCGCAATTCACGTCACAGTTTTGGAGGGAGTTCTGTCGTTTGATTGGTGCGTCCGTCAGTCTCTCTTCCGGGTTTCATCCCAGTCTAACGGTCAAGCAGAGAGGGCCAATCAGACGATTGGTCGCATACTACGCAGCCTTTCTTTCAGGAACCCTGCGTCTTGGGCAG
>NW_025760230.1:0-3814 GCF_021184085.1 Oncorhynchus gorbuscha
CCCTAGTGAGGAGCTGTTGTCCACCCTAGTGAGGAGCTGTAGTCCACCCTAGTGAGGAGCGCAGTCCACCCTAGTGAGGGAGCTGTAGTCCACCCTAGTGAGGAGCTGTAGTCCACCCTAGTGAGGAGCTATAGTCCACCCTAGTGAGGAGCTGTAGTCCACCCTAGTGAGGAGCTGTAGTCCACCCTAGTGAGGAGCTGTAGTCCACCCTAGTGAGGAGCTGTAGTCCACCCTAGTGAGGAGCTGTAGTCCACCCTAGTGAGGAGCTGTAGTCCACCCTAGTGAGGAGCTGTAGTCCACCCTAGTGAGGAGCTGTAGTCCACCCTAGTGAGGAGCTGTAGTCCACCCTAGTGAGGAGCTGTAGTCCACCCTAGTGAGGAGCTGTAGTCCACCCTAGTGAGGAGCTGTAGTCCACCCTAGTGAGGAGCTGTAGTCCACCCTAGTGAGGAGCTGTAGTCCACCCTAGTGAGGAGCTGTAGTCCACCCTAGTGAGGAGCTGTAGTCCACCCTAGTGAGGAGCTGTAGTCCACCCTAGTGAGGAGCTGTAGTCCACCCTAGTGAGGAGCTGTAGTCCACCCTAGTGAGGAGCTGTAGTCCACCCTAGTGAGGAGCTGTAGTCCACCCTAGTGAGGAGCTGTAGTCCACCCTAGTGAGGAGCTGTAGTCCACCCTAGTGAGGAGCTGTAGTCCACCCTAGTGAGGAGCTGTAGTCCACCCTAGTGAGGAGCTGTAGTCCACCCTAGTGAGGAGCTGTAGTCCACCCTAGTGAGGAGCTGTAGTCCACCCTAGTGAGGAGCTGTAGTCCACCCTAGTGAGGAGCTGTAGTCCACCCTAGTGAGGAGCTGTAGTCCACCCTAGTGAGGAGCTGTAGTCCACCCTAGTGAGGAGCTGTAGTCCACCCTAGTGAGGAGCTGTAGTCCACCCTAGTGAGGAGCTGTAGTCCACCCTAGTGAGGAGCTGTAGTCCACCCTAGTGAGGAGCTGTAGTCCACCCTAGTGAGGAGCTGTAGTCCACCCTAGTGAGGAGCTGTAGTCCACCCTAGTGAGGGCACAGTCCCACCCTAGTGGGGAGCTGTAGTCCACCCTAGTGAGGAGCTGTAGTCCACCCTAGTGAGGAGCTGTAGTCCACCTAGTGAGGAGCTGTAGTCCACACCTAGTGAGGAGCTGTAGTCCACCCTAGTGAGGAGCTGTAGTCCACCCTAGTGAGGAGCTGTCGTCCACCTAGTGAGGAGCTGTAGTCCACCTAGTGAGGAGCTGTAGTCCACCTAGTGAGGAGCTGTGGTCCACCTAGTGAGGAGCTGTAGTCCACCCTAGTGAGGAGCTGTAGTCCACCTAGTGAGGCTGTAGTCCACCCTGAGTGAGGAGCTGTAGTCCACCCTAGTGAGGAGCTGTAGTCCACCCTAGTGAGGGAGCTGTAGTCCACCCTAGTGAGGAGCTGTAGTCCACCTAGTGAGGAGTTGTACCCTAGTGAGGAGCTGTAGTCCACCCTAGTGAGGAGCTGTAGTCCACCTAGTGAGGGAGCTGTAGTCCACCTAGTGAGGCTGTGATCCACCCTGGTGAGGAGCTGTAGTCACCCTAGTGAGGAGTTGTAGTCCACCCTAGTGAGGGCTGTAGTCACCCTAGTGAGGAGCTGTAGTCCACCTTAGGTGAGGAGCTGTAGTCCACCCTAGTGAGGAGCTGTAGTCCACCTGGTGAGGAGCTAGTGAGGAGCTGTAGTCCACCCTAGTGAGGAGCTGTAGTCCACCTAGTGAGGAGCTGAGTGAGGGCTGTAGTCCACCCTAGTGAGGAGCTGTAGTCCACCCTAGTGAGGAGCTGTAGTCCACCCTAGTGAGGAGTTGTAGTCCACCCTAGTGAGGCTGTAGTCCACCTAGTGATGAGGAGCTGTAGTCCACCCTAGTGAGGAGCTGTAGTCCACCCTAGTGAGGAGCTGTAGTCCACCTAGTGAGGCTGTAGTCCACCCTAGTGGGAAGCTGTAGTCCACCCCTGGTGAGGAGCTGTAGAATCCACCCCTGAGTGAGGAGCTGTTGTCCACCCTAGTGAGGCTGTAGTCACCTGGTGAGGAGCTGTTGTCCACCCTACTGAGGAGCTGTAGTCCACCCCTAGTGAGAACTGTAGTCCACCCTAGTGAGGGGCTGTTGTCCACCCTACTGAGGAGCTGTAGTCCACCCTAGTGAGGAGCTGTAGTCCACTAATTAGGGAGCTGTAGTCCACCCTAGTGAGGAGCTGTAGTCCACCCTAGTGAGGAGCTGTAGTCCACCCTAGTGAGGAGCTGTAGTCCACCCTAGTGAGGAGCTGTAGTCCACCCTAGTGAGGAGCTGTAGTCCACCCTAGTGAGGAGCTGTAGTCCACCCTAGTGAGGAGCTGTAGTCCACCCTAGTGAGGAGCTGTAGTCCACCCTAGTGAGGAGCTGTAGTCCACCCTAGTGAGGAGCTGTAGTCCACCCTAGTGAGGAGCTGTAGTCCACCCTAGTGAGGAGCTGTAGTCCACCCTAGTGAGGAGCTGTAGTCCACCCTAGTGAGGAGCTGTAGTCCACCCTAGTGAGGAGCTGTAGTCCACCCTAGTGAGGAGCTGTAGTCCACCCTAGTGAGGAGCTGTAGTCCACCCTAGTGAGGAGCTGTAGTCCACCCTAGTGAGGAGCTGTAGTCCACCCTAGTGAGGAGCTGTAGTCCACCCTAGTGAGGAGCTGTAGTCCACCCTAGTGAGGAGCTGTAGTCCACCCTAGTGAGGAGCTGTAGTCCACCCTAGTGAGGAGCTGTAGTCCACCCTAGTGAGGAGCTGTAGTCCACCCTAGTGAGGAGCTGTAGTCCACCCTAGTGAGGAGCTGTAGTCCACCCTAGTGAGGAGCTGTAGTCCACCCTAGTGAGGAGCTGTAGTCCACCCTAGTGAGGAGCTGTAGTCCACCCTAGTGAGGAGCTGTAGTCCACCCTAGTGAGGAGCTGTAGTCCACCCTAGTGAGGAGCTGTAGTCCACCCTAGTGAGGAGCTGTAGTCCACCCTAGTGAGGAGCTGTAGTCCACCCTAGTGAGGAGCTGTAGTCCACCCTAGTGAGGAGCTGTAGTCCACCCTAGTGAGGAGCTGTAGTCCACCCTAGTGAGGAGCTGTAGTCCACCCTAGTGAGGAGCTGTAGTCCACCCTAGTGAGGAGCTGTAGTCCACCCTAGTGAGGAGCTGTAGTCCACCCTAGTGAGGAGCTGTAGTCCACCCTAGTGAGGAGCTGTAGTCCACCCTAGTGAGGAGCTGTAGTCCACCCTAGTGAGGAGTTGTAGTCCACCCTAGTGAGGAGCTGTAGTCCACCCTAGTGATGGAGCTGTAGTCCACCCTAGTGAGGAGCTGTAGTCCACCCTAGTGAGGAGCTGTAGTCCACCCTAGTGAGGAGCTGTAGTCCACCCTAGTGAGGAGCTGTAGTCCACCCTAGTGAGGAGCTGTAGTCCACCCTAGTGAGGAGCTGTAGTCCACCCTAGTGAGGAGCTGTAGTCCACCCTAGTGAGGAGCTGTAGTCCACCCTGAGTGAGGAGCTGTAGTCCACCCTAGTGAGGAGCTGTAGTCCACCCTAGTGAGGAGCTGTAGTCCACCCTAGTGAGGAGTTGTAGTCCACCCTAGTGAGGAGCCAGTCCACCCTAGTGAGGAGCTGTAGTCCACCCTAGTGAGGAGCTGTAGTCCACCCTAGTGAGGAGCTGTAGTCCACCAGTGAGGAGCTGTAGTCCACCCTAGTGAGGGAACTGTAGTCCACCTAGTGAGGAGCTGTAGTCCACCCTAGTGAGGGCTGTAGTCCACTCTGGTAGAGGAGCTGTAGTTCACCCTAGTGAGGAGCTGTAGTC
>NW_025760231.1:0-3814 GCF_021184085.1 Oncorhynchus gorbuscha
CAACAGTATGTTTCTAGTACTATATCCTAAACCCCTATCCAACAGTATGTTTCTAGTACTATATCCTAAACCCAACATAATGTTTCTAGTACTATATCCTAAACCCAACAGTATGTTTCTAGTACTATATCCTAAACCCAACATAATGTTTCTAGTACTATATCCTAAACCCAACAGTATGTTTCTAGTACTATATCCTAAACCCAACAGTATGTTTCTAGTACTATATCCTAAACCCAACAGTATGTTTCTAGTACTATATCCTAAACCCAACAGTATGTTTCTAGTACTATATCCTAAACCCAACAGTATGTTTCTAGTACTATATCCTAAACCCCTACCCAACAGAATGTTTCTAGTACTATATCCTAAACCCCTATCCAACAGTATGTTTCTAGTACTATATCCTAAACCCAACAGTATGTTTCTAGTACTATATCCTAAACCCCTATCCAACAGTATGTTTCTAGTACTATATCCTAAACCCAACAGTATGTTTCTAGTACTATATCCTTATATTTCCACTATACTGTGAGACTGGGGGCTCTATTTAACAAAGCTAACACAATGGTAATTATACTCAGCTAACACAATGGTAATTATACTCAGCTAACACAATGGTAATTATACTCAACTAACACAATGGTAATTATACTCAGCTAACACAATGGTAATTATACTCAGCTATCACAATGGTAATTATACTCAGCTATCACAATGGTAATTATACTCAGCTAACACAATGGTAATTATACTCAGCTAACACAATGGTAATTATACTCAGCTATCACAATGGTAATTATACTCAGCTAACACAATGGTAATTATACTCAGCTATCACAATGGTAATTATACTCAGCTATCACAATGGTAATTATACTCAGCTATCACAATGGTAATTATACTCAGCTATCACAATGGTAATTATACTCAGCTATCACAATGGTAATTATACTCAGCTATCACAATGGTAATTATACTCAGCTATCACAATGGTAATTATACTCAGCTATCACAATGGTAATTATACTCAGCTATCACAATGGTAATTATACTCAGCTAACACAATGGTAATTATACTCAACTAACACAATGGTAATTATACTCAGCTAACACAATGGTAATTATACTCAGCTAACACATTTGTACATCTACAAAGCTTCACACAGTGGTACATCTTAGCGCTGGGGGAAGACATGAGGCATGACCCCCTCACTGGCCAATCAGAACGTGTTGTAGGTGTGTTGAGGCATGACCCCGTCACTGGCCAATCAGAACGTGTTGTAGGTGTGTTGAGGCATGACCCCGTCACTGGCCAATCAGAACGTGTTGTAGGTGTGTTGAGGCATGACCCCCTCACTGGCCAATCAGAACGTGTTGTAGGTGTGTTGAGGCATGACCCCCTCACTGGCCAATCAGAATATGTTGTAGATTTGTTGAGGCATGACCCCCTCACTGACCAATCAGAACGTGTTGTAGGTGTGTTGAGGCATGACCCCGTCACTGGCCAATCAGAACGTGTTGTAGGTGTGTTGAGGCATGACCCCCTCACTGGCCAATCAGAACGTGTTGTAGGTGTGTTGAGGCATGACCCCCTCACTGGCCAATCAGAACGTGCTCCAGGGCTAAATATGTGGTTGCTTCAAGTTGGGTATTTACAGTCTTATATATTGCATTGTCATCAACTCCAATTCCAATGTTAGACTTTCTCTTTTTCAGGAGTTGTGGAAAGTGACAGCGGTGCCTGTCTAACCCTCTGAGGAGCTGACCTGCTCCTAGACCTGCTCCTAGACCTGCTCCTAGACCTGATACATGGAGTTTTCTGATCTTAGACCTGCTCCTTGACCTGCTCCTAGACCTGCTCCTAGACCTGCTCCTTGACCTGATACATGGAGTTTTCTGATCTTAGACCTGCTCCTTGACCTGAGACATGGAGTTTTCTGATCTTAGACCTGCTCCTTGACCTGCTCCTAGACCTGCTCCTTGACCTGAGACATGGAGTTTTCTGATCTGCTCCCTAGACCTGCTCCTTGACCTGATACATGGGAGTTTTCTGATCTTAGACCTGCTCCTTGACCTGAGACATGGATTTTCTGATCTTAGACCTGCTCCTTGACCTGCTCCACAGACCTGCTCCTTCGGCCTGAGACATGGAGTTTCTGATCTTAGACCCTGCTCCTTGACCTGCTCCTTGACCTGCTCCTTGACCTGCTCCTAGACCTGCTCCTAGACCTGCTCCTTGACCTGACCTGCTCCTAGACCTGAGACATGGAGTTTTCTGATCTTAGACCTGATCCATGGAGACTTTCCTAGACCTGCTCCTTGACCTGAGACATGGAGTTTTTCTGATCTTAGACCTGCTCCTTGACCTGCTCCCTGACCTGCTCCTAGACCTGCTCCTTGACCTGAGAGATGGAGTTTTCTGATCTTAGACCTGCTCCTGACCCTTAGACCTGCTCCTTGACCTGAGACATGGAGTTTTCTGATCTGCTTCTAGACCTGCTCCTTGACCTGCTCCTTGACCTGCTCCTTGACCTGAGACATGGGTTTTCTGATCTTAGACCTGCTCCTAGACCTGCTTGACCTGCTCCCTTCCTAGACATGGAGTTTTCTGATCTTAGACCTGCTCCTGACCTGCTCCTAGACCTGAGACCTGCATGAGAGATGGAGTTTTCTGATCTTAGACCTGCTCCCTTGACCTGCTCCTAGAGACCTGCTCCCTGACCTGCTCCTTGACCTGAGACATGGAGTTTTCTGATCTTAGACCTGCTCCTTGACCTGCTCCTAGACCTGCTCCTGATACATGAGTTTTCTGATCTTAGACCTGCTCCTTGACCTGCTCCTTGACCTGAGACATGGAGTTTTCTGATCTTAGACCTGCTCCTTGACCTGATACATGGAGTTTTCTGATCTTAGACCTGCTGACCTGCTACTTGACCTGAGACATGGAGTTTTCTGATCTTAGACCTGCTCCTTGACCTGATACATGGAGTTTTCTGATCTTAGACCTGCTCCTAGACCTGAGACATGGAGTTTTCTGATCTTAGACCTAGTGTTTTCTGAACCTCTTGTGGTCAGTGTTGAGAAAGGTATTGATAAAAATATATAGATTATTTAGTGAACTAATAGCAGTCATTTCAATCAGGGCAGCTGGACAGCAGTGAACAAAGACACTAGGAATGATCTCTGTAAATAAACTCACTTGTCAAATAAGATGTTTTTAAGCTCAGACCAGGGGTTGTGATATATATATATATATATATATTCACTATATTCTCATTGACTTGCTGTTAGATTGAAGTGAACCGGTAAATGGGACATTCCCATAGCCTCTGAATGTTTTATTCCGATGTAAATGATGAGTGATCAGGTCAACACTGATCTGGGATGCATCCCAAATGATATCATATCCTCAATATAGTCACTACTTTAGACCAGAGCACTATGGTGGCACTACTTTAGAGCCCAGAGCACTATGGACCTGGTCTAGAGCCCCATGGACCCTGGCCCTATGGACCCTGGTCTAGAGCCCTGTGGACCCTGGTCTAGGCACTACTTTGGAGACCAGAGCACTATGGACTGAACCCAGAGCACTATGGACCCTGGTCTAGAGCCCTGTGGACCCTGGTCTAGAGCACTGTGGACCCTGGTCTAGAGCCCTGTGGACCCTGGTCTAGAGCCCTGTGGACCCTGGTCTAGAGCCCTGTGGACCCTGGTCTAGAGCCCTGTGGACCCTGGTCTAGAGCCCTGTGGACCAGAGCACTATGGACCCTGGTCTAGAGCCCTATGGACCCTGGTCTAGAGCCCTATGGAC
>NW_025760232.1:0-3814 GCF_021184085.1 Oncorhynchus gorbuscha
TCAAATCAAATCAAATCAAATCAAATTTATTTATATAGCCCTTCGTACATCAGCTGATATCTCAAAGTGCTGTACAGAAACCCAGCCTAAAACCCCAAACAGCAAACAATGCAGGTGTAAAAGCACGGTGGCTAGGAAAACTCCCTAGAAAGGCCAAAACCTAGGAAGAAACCTAGAGAGGAACCGCTATGTGGGGTGGCCAGTCCTCTCTGGCTGTGCCGGGTAGAGATTATAACAGAACATGACCAAGATGTTCAAATGTTCATAAATGACCAGCATGGTCAAATAATAATAAGGCAGAACAGTTGAAACTGGAGCAGCAGCACAGTCAGATGGACTGGGGACAGCAAGGAGCCATCATGTCAGGTAGTCCTGGGGCACGGTCCTAGGGCTCAGGTCCTCCGAGAGAGAGAAAGAAAGAGAGAATTAGAGAGAGCATATGGGGTGGCCAGTCCTCTTCTGGCTGTGCCAGGTGGAGATTATAACAGAACGTGGCCAAGATGTTCAAATGTTCATAAATGACCAGCATGGCTGAATAATAGTAAGGCAGAACAGTTGAAACTGGAGCAGGAGCATGGCCAGGTGGACTGGGGACAGCAAGGAGTCCTCATGTCAGGTAGTCCTGGGACATGGTCCTAGGGCCCAGGCCAGTTGAAACTGAGCAGCAGCATGGCCAGGTGGACTGGGGACAGCAAGGAGTCATCATGTCAGGTAGTCCTGGGGCATGGTTCTAGGGCTCAGGTCCTCCGAGAGAGAGAAAGAAAGAGAGAAGGAGAGAATTAGAGAACGCACACTTAGATTTACACAGGACACCGAATAGGACAGGAGAAGTACTCCAGATAAACAAACTGACCCTAGCCCCGACACATAAACTACTGCAGCATAAATACTGGAGGCTGAGACAGGAGGGGTCAGAGATGCCACTGTGGCCCCATCCGAGGACACCCCCGGACAGGGCCAAACAGGAAGGATATAACCCCACCCACTTTGCCAAAGCACAGCCCCACACCACTAGAGGGAAATCTTCAACCACCAACTTACCATCCTGAGACAAGGCCGAGTATAGCCCACAAAGATCTCCGACACGGTACAACCCAAGGGGTGGGGGAACCCAGACAGGCCACCACAACAGTGAATCAACCCACCCAGGTGACGCATCCCCCCCAGGGACGGCACGAGAGAGCCCCAGCAAGCCAGTGACTCAGCCCCGTAACAGGGTTAGGGGAGGCAGAGAATCCCAGTGGAAAACGGGAACCGGCCAGGCAGAGACAGCAAGGGCGGTTCGTTGCTCCAGAGCCTTTCCGTTCACCTTCCCACTCCTGGGCCAGACTACACTCAATCATATGACCCACTGAAGAGATGAGTCTTCAGTAAAGACTTAAAGGTTGAGACCGAGTTTGCGTCTCTGACATGGGTAGGCAGACCGCTCCATAAAAATGGAGCTCTATAGGAGAAAGCCCTGCCTCCAGCTGTTTGCTTAGAAATTCTAGGGACAATTAGGAGGCCTGCGTCTTGTGACCGTAGCGTACGATAGGTATGTACGGCAGGACCAAATCAGAGAGGTAGGTAGGAGCAAGCCCATGTAATGCTTTGTAGGTTAGCAGTAAAACCTTGAAATCAGCCCTTGCTTTGACAGGAAGCCAGTGTAGAGAGGCTAGCACTGGAGTAATATGATCAAATTTTTTTGGTTCTAGTCAGGATTCTAGCAGCCGTATTTAGCACTAACTGAAGTTTATTTAGTGCTTTATCCGGGTAGCCGGAAAATAGAGCATTGCAGTAGTCTAACCTAGAAGTGACAAAAGCATGGATTAATTTTTCTGCATCATTTTTGACAGAAAGTTTCTGATTTTTGCAATGTTACGTAGATGGAAAAAGCTGTCCCTCGAAATGGTCTTGATATGTTCTTCAAAAGAGAGATCAGGGTCCAGAGTAACGCCGAGGTCCTTCACAGTTTTATTTGAGACGACTGTACAACCATTAAGATTAATTGTCAGATTCAACAGAAGATCTCTTTGTTTCTGGGACCTAGAACAAGCATCTCTGTTTTGTCCGAGTTTAATAGTAGAAAGTTTGCAGCCATCCACTTCCTTATGTCTGAAACACATGCTTCTAGCGAGGGCAATTTTGGTGCTTCACCATGTTTCATTGAAATGTACAGCTGTGTGTCATCCGCATAGCAGTGAAAGTTTACATTATGTTTTCGAATAACATCCCCAAGAGGTAAAATATATAGTGAAAACAATAGTGGTCCTAAAACAGAACCTTGAGGAACACCGAAATGTACAGTTGATTTGTCAGAGGACAAACCATTCACAGAGACAAACTGATATCTTTCCGACAGATAAGACCTAAACCAGGCCAGAACATGTCCGTGTAGACCAATTTGGGTTTCCAATCTCTCCAAAAGAATGTGGTGATCGATGGTATCAAAAGCAGCACTAAGGTCTAGGAGCACGAGGACAGATGCAGAGCCTCGGTCCGATGCCATCAAAATGTCATTTACCACCTTCACAAGTGCCGTCTCAGTGCTATGATGGGGTCTAAAACCAGACTGAAGCATTTCGTATACATTGTTTGTCTTCAGGAAGGCAGTGAGTTGCTGCGCAACAGCCTCTCTAAAATCTTTGAGAGGAATGGAAGATTCGATATAGGCCGATAGTTTTTTATATTTTCTGGGTCAAGGTTTGGCTTTTTCAAGAGAGGCTTTATTACTGCCACTTTTAGTGAGTTTGGTACACATCCAGTGGATAGAGAGCCGTTTATTATGTTCAACATAGGAGGGCCAAGCACAGGAAGCAGCTCTTTCAGTAGTTTAGTTGGAATAGGGTCCAGTATACAGCTTGAAGGTTTAGAGGCCATGATTATTTTCATCATTGTGTCAAGAGATATAGTACTAAAAACACTTGAGCGTCTCTCTTGATCCTAGGTCCTGGCAGAGTTGTGCAGACTCAGGACAACTGAGGTTTGAGGAATACGCAGGTTTAAAGAGGAGTCCGTAATTTGCTTTCTAATAATCATAATCTTTCCTCAAAGAAGTTCATGAATTTATCACTGCTAAAGTGCAAGTCATCCTCTCTTGGGGAATGCTGCTTTTTAGTTAGCTTTGCCACAGTATCAAAAAAAGGAATTTCGGATTGTTCTTATTTTCCTCAATTAAGTTAGAAAAATAGGACGATCGAGCAGCAGTAAGGGCTCTTCGGTACTGCACGGTACCATCCTTCCAAGCTAGTCGGAAGACTTCCAGTTTGGTGTGGCGCCCATTTCCGTTCCAATTTTCTGGAAGCTTGCTTCAGAGCCGGTATTTTCTGTGTACCATGGAGCTAGTTTCTTATGAGACATTTTTTTAGTTTTTAGGGTGCAACTGCATCTAGGTATTGCGCAAGGTTAAATTGAGATCCTCAGTTAGGTGGTTAACGGATTTTTGTCCTCTGGCGTCCTTGGGTAGGCAGAGGGAGTCTGGAAGGGCATCAAGGAATCTTTGTGTTGTCTGTGAATTTATAGCACGACTTTTGATGTTCCTTGGTTGGGGTCTGAGCAGATTATTTGTTGCAATTGCAAACGTAATAAAATGGTGGTCTGATAGTCCAGGATTATGAGGAAAACATTAAGATCCACAACATTTATTCCATGGGACAAAACTAGGTCCAGCGTATGACTGTGAGAGTGAGTGGGTCCAGAGACATGTTGGACAAAACCCACTGAGTCGATGATGGCTCCAAAAGCCTTTGGAGTGGGTCTGTGGACTTTTCCATGTGAATATTAAAGTCACCAAAGATTAGAATAGATGCTTATTCTGCAATGACTACAAGGTCTG
>NW_025760233.1:0-3814 GCF_021184085.1 Oncorhynchus gorbuscha
GGAGCTACCACTGAACATGTGGACTATCTAACTGAAAATCCCTTAGAGGGGAAACCCTGTGGAGCTACCACTGAACATGTGGACTATCTAACTGAAAATCCCTTGGAGGGGAAACCCTGTGGAGCTACCACTGAACATGTGGACTATCTAACTGAAAATCCCTTGGAGGGGGAAACCCTGTGGAGCTACCACTGAACATGTGGACTATCTAACTGAAAATCCCTTGGAGGGGGAACCCTGTGGAGCTACCACTGAACATGTGGACTATCTAACTGAAAATCCCTTAGAGGGGGAAACCCTGTGGAGCTACCACTGAACATGTGGACTATCTAACTGAAAATCCCTTGGAGGGGGAAACCCTGTGGAGCTACCACTGAACATGTGGACTATCTAACTGAAAATCCCTTAGAGGGGGAAACCCTGTGGAGCTACCACTGAACATGTGGACTATCTAACTGAAAATCCCTTAGAGGGGAAAACCTGTGGAGCTACCACTGAACATGTGGACTATCTAACTGAAAATCCCTTGGAGGGGAAACCCTGTGGAGCTACCACTGAACATGTGGACTATCTAACTGAAAATCCCTTAGAGGGGGAAACCCTGTGGAGCTACCACTGAACATGTGGACTATCTAACTGAAAATCCCTTAGAGGGGGAACCCTGTGGAGCTACCACTGAACATGTGGACTATCTAACTGAAAATCCCTTTAGAGGGGGAAACCTGTGGAGCTACCACTGAACATGTGGACTATCTAACAGAAAATCCCTTGGTGGGTAGGGAAACCCTGTGGAGCCACCACTGAACATGTGACTATCTAACTGAAAATCCCTTGGAGGGGGAAACCCTGTGGAGCTACCACTGAACATGTGGACTATCTAACTGAAAATCCCTTGGAGGGGAAACCCTGTGGAGCTACCACTGAACATGTGGACTATCTAACTGAAAATCCCTTAGAGTGGGGGAAACCCGTAGGAGCTACCACTGAACATGTGATTATCTAACTGAAAATCCCTTAGAGGGGAAACCTGTGGAGCTACCACTGAACATGTGGACTATCTAACTGAAAATCCCTTAGAGGGGGAAACCCTGTGGAGCTACCACTGAACATGTGGACTATCTAACTGAAAATCCCTTAGAGGGGAAACCCTGTGGAGCTACCACTGAACATGTGGACTATCTAACTGAAAATCCCTTGGAGGGGAAACCCTGTGGAGCTACCACTGAACATGTGGACTATCTAACTGAAAATCCCTTAGAGGGGAAACCCTGTGGAGCTACCACTGAACATGTGGACTATCTAACTGAAAATCCCTTAGAGGGGGAAACCTGTGGAGCTACCACTGAACATGTGGACTATCTAACTGAAAATCCCTTGGAGGGGAAACCCTGTGGAGCTACCACTGAACATGTGGACTATCTAACTGAAAATCCCTTAGAGGGGAAACCCTGTGGAGCTACCACTGAACATGTGGACTATCTAACTGAAAATCCCTTAGGAGGGAAACCCTGTGGAGCTACCACTGAACATGTGGACTATCTAACTGAAAATCCCTTGGAGGGAAACCCTGTGGAGCTACCACTGAACATGTGGACTATCTAACTGAAAATCCCTTAGAGGGGAAACCCTGTGGAGCTACCACTGAACATGTGGACTATCTAACTGAAAATCCCTTAGAGGGAAACCCTGTGGAGCTACCACTGAACATGTGGACTATCTAACTGAAAATCCCTTAGAGGGGAAACCCTGTGGAGCTACCACTGAACATGTGGACTATCTAACTGAAAATCCCTTAGAGGGAAACCTGTGGAGCTACCACTGAACATGTGGACTATCTAACTGAAAATCCCTTGGAGGGGAAACCCTGTGGAGCTACCACTGAACATGTGGACTATCTAACTGAAAATCCCTTGAGAGGGAAACCCTGTGGAGCTACCACTGAACATGTGGACTATCTAACTGAAAATCCCTTGGAGGGAAACCCTGTGGAGCTACCACTGAACATGTGGACTATCTAACTGAAAATCCCTTGGAGGGGAAACCCTGTGGAGCTACCACTGAACATGTGGACTATCTAACTGAAAATCCCTTAGAGGGGAAACCCTGTGGAGCTACCACTGAACATGTGGACTATCTAACTGAAAATCCCTTAGAGGGGAAACCCTGTGGAGCTACCACTGAACATGTGGACTATCTAACTGAAAATCCCTTAGAGGGGAAACCTGTGGAGCTACCACTGAACATGTGGACTATCTAACTGAAAATCCCTTGGAGGAAACCCTGTGGAGCTACCACTGAACATGTGGACTATCTAACTGAAAATCCCTTGGAGGGGAAACCCTGTGGAGCTACCACTGAACATGTGGACTATCTAACTGAAAATCCCTTAGAGGGAAACCCTGTGGAGCTACCACTGAACATGTGGACTATCTAACTGAAAATCCCTTAGAGGGGAAACCTGTGGAGCTACCACTGAACATGTGGACTATCTAACTGAAAATCCCTTGGAGGAAACCCTGTGGAGCTACCACTGAACATGTGGACTATCTAACTGAAAATCCCTTAGGGGAAACCCTAGTGGAGCTACCACTGAACATGTGGACTATCTAACTGAAAATCCCTTAGAGGGAAACCTGTGGAGCTACCACTGAACATGTGGACTATCTAACTGAAAATCCCTTGGAGGGAAACCTGTGGAGCTAGCACTGAACATGTGGACTATCTAACTGAAAATCCAACTGAGAGTCCCTTGGGAAGCCTGTGGAGCTACCACTGAACATGTGGACTATCTAACTGAAAATCCCTTGGAGGGAAACCCTGTGGAGCTACCACTGAACATGTGGACTATCTAACTAGAAAATCCCTTAGAGGGAAACCCTGTGGAGCTACCACTGTTCATGTGGACTATCTAACTGAAAATCCCTTTGAACATGACTATCTAAAATCCTTAGGGAACCCTGTGGAGCTACCACTGAACATGTGGACTATCTAACTGAAAATCCCCTTGGAGGAAGCCCTATGGAGCTACCACTGAACATGTGGACTATCTAACTGAAAATCCCTTAGAGGGAAACCCTGTGGAGCTACCACTGAACATGTGGACTATCTAACTGAAAATCCCTTGGAGGGAAACCTGTGGAGCTACCACTGAACATGTGGACTATCTAACTGAAAATCCCTTGGAAGGGGAAACCCTGTGGAGCTACCACTGAACATGTGGACTATCTAACTGAAAATCCCTTAGAGGGAAACCTGTGGAGCTACCACTGAACATGTGGACTATCTAACTGAAAATCCCTTAGAGGGAAACCTGTGGAGCTACCACTGAACATGTGGACTATCTAACTGAAAATCCCTTAGAGGGAAACCTGTGGAGCTACCACTGAACATGTGGACTATCTAACTGAAAATCCCTTGGAGGGAAACCCTGTGGAAGCTACCCGCACTGAACATGTGGACTATCTAACTGAAAATCCCTTAGAGGAGACCTGTGGAGCTAGCACTGAACATGTGGACTATCTAACTGAAAATCCCATGGGGAAGCCATAATGGAGCTGCCACTGAACATGTGGACTATCTAACTGAAAATCCCTTAGAGGGAACCCTGTGGAGCTAGCACTGAACATGTGGACTATGTAACTGAAAATCCCTTGAGGGGGAAACCCTGTGGAGCTACCACTGAACATGTGGACCTATCTAACTAGAAAATCCCTGGCAGGAAACCCTGTGGAGCTACCACTGAACATGTGGACTACCTGTGGAGCTACCACTGAACATGTGGACTATCTAACTGAAAATCCCTTGAGGGGAAACC
>NW_025760234.1:0-3813 GCF_021184085.1 Oncorhynchus gorbuscha
TACAGCCTATCTGGTGACTACTACACAGAGACAGGTACAAACACCCACAAAATACAACGCGAACTCAGGCTACCTAAATACGGTTCCCAATCAGAGACAACGACAAGCACCTGACTCTGATTGAGAATCGCCTCAGGCAGCCAAGCCTAACTAGACACACCCCTAATCATACACAATCCCAATGCTAATAAAACCCCAATACGAAACACAACATATAAACCCATGTCACACCCTGGCCTACCCAAACATATAACAAAAACACAAAAATACAATGACCAAGGCGTGACAGAGCGGCAACAGATTTCCACAACAATTTTCCATGTAGCTACCAACCTTATTGTACCACCAATATTAAACATTTGACAACAAAAAAAGATTGTTCCCACGTATTAGTGTTATTTAACACTGTATATTAAAGGAATGAGAAGTTTTGGGTGGATTTTTCCTTTTTAAGTACAGCATCATGTCATATGGAGTCTTTATGTATGTAGGTGCCTCACTTCAAACGAAGTATTCCTGGACACTACATGAAGTGTCAATAAATAGGTTTAATAACGATCTGTTGATTTTATGAAGGTTCTCTCATGATCCACACGTTACTGCAGGGTGTGAGGCATTTTAAAGGGTTAATGGACCTGCAAAGCTTGTGTGTCTGTCTGAGCCAACATGATTTGGAGTATACCAACCTGAGACCACTGCACCAGGTTTTCCTCTTCTGTTCCCATGCTGGAGACCAGGGCTTGATTACAACCTGTTACAATGGTGCCAATATTTTGTGTCCGATCTTTTCAGTGGAGTGGGGGAGTTGTCAAAAACCTGATGGGCCCAACACTGTATGGCTCTTTTTTGTTCTATGCGTGTTTGTGTAATGTGGAACATGTAACTTGGTTCCAGAAGAAAGCCACTCATTTTCTTTATGTTGGGGGCTTTCATCAAGGTAAGTGTTTCTTGGTGTAACGTCATCCCCAGGCTATTGTACTATTGCACACACAGCACATATAAGCCTGGGATCAACCATTCAAAGTAGGCCTTAGTGGGATTGACCATATAATTATATTGGGGTGACCTTACTGAGTAAAGTATTTGTCATCGTTACTAGTTAACACAGTAAAAATAGTCACATTGATGGTTTAGCTATAATTATATTTTAGAATTTGATTTTAAACCTAACCCTAACTAATGAAGGCCAAGTTTGATGCGTTGGTACACCAGACCTTCCGCACATTTGTGCAGAGGTGTCTGGGAACGGGATTAGGTGTAATGTGACCAACATGACTTCACTTTAGAGTATACCAATCCTTCAACCCAACATCTCACCCTTTATAAAGCACATGTTTACATCATATTCGACATAGTGGGTTATGTCACATTTGACACACAGTTATGCCACATTTATGAACACTTTAAAAGCATGACATACGGTTATAGATACTTTATAAAACATGTATGTAGTGCTTATGAAGGCATTGTGAAGGCTTTATGAAGCCTTTATTAGCTGAACGTCATTTAAGTGTCCATTCACACCTAGGTGCGATACCATGTGACCTCACATACATAGAAACCCACTCTCTTTCGCTCTGCTTTTAGCCTCTCTTAGATGAAGAAGATGGCACCAACAGGGGGCTGCCTCACTTCTAGTCCTTAGGAAACTTAAGTATTAGTACATACTTCCAGGAAGAACTATTGGATATCAGAGCGAGTTTAATTTACCAGCACTACGACTAAGACTTTCCCGAAGTGGATACTTTGTCCAAACCACCCAGGGCATTTGAACTTTCTCCAGAGGCTAACCCAAAACAACGCTACTGGAGAAGAGGTAGACGGAGCAGTCATCTGGCCAGATTTCTGAGGCTGCATTTCTTGTAGCTGGAGATTTTAACAAAGCAAATTTGAGAACAAGGCTACCTAAATTCTATCAGCATATTTACTGTAGCACTCGCGCTGGAAAAACACTGGATCACTACTACTCTAACTTCTGCAATGCATACATGGCCCTCCCCTGCCCTCATTTTGTCAAATCTGACCACGACTCCATTTTTCTCCTCCCTTCCTAAAGGCAGAAAATCAAACAGGATGTACTCGTGCTAAGGACTACTTCAATGCTGGTCTGACCAATCGGAATCCACCCTTCAAGATTGTTTTGATCACACAAACTGGGACATGTTCCGCGTAGCCTCAGACAATAATATCGACGTATACGCTGATTCGGTGAGTGCGTTTATAAGGAAGTGTATTGGAGATATTTTACCTACTGTACCTACTGTGACTATTAACCCCTACCCTAACCAGAAACCGTGGATAGAAAGCGCAAATCACTGCATTTAACCATGGAAAGGTGATTGGGAAAATGGACGAATACAAACAGTGTAGTTATTCAAATCAAAGTTTTTTTGTCACGTGCAAAAAAGGTGTTAGGTGAACAATAGGTAAGTAATAAATTAAGTAAAAAGACAGGCTACATAAAGTAGCGAGGCTATAAAAGAAGGGAAGCTACATACATACACCGGTTAGTCAGGCTGATTGAGGTAGTATGTACACATAGATATGGTTAAAGTGACTATGCATATATGATGAACAGAGTAGCAGTAGCATAAAAGAGGTGTTGGCGAGTGGCAGGGCACAATGCAGACAGCCCGATTAGCAAATGTGCGGGAGCACTTGTTGGTTGGCCCAATTGAGGTAGTATGTACAGTTTACATGAATGTATAGTTAAAGTGACTATGCATATATGATAAACAGCATGCAAATAGGTCGGGTAGCCATTTGATTACCTGTTCAGGGGTCTTATGGCTTGGGGGTATAAACTGTTGAGAAGCCTTTTTCTCCTGCTTTGTGTATTTCATGTTTCATCTCTATTGCCATTGTCCTGGCTGGAAAACGGTTCAGTCAATGGGTAAGTCCATAGGAAGTCAATAGGGCTAACTGGCTAGCTAGCTAGCCATGAAAAATTGGTAGCTTCCCATTAAAAATATACATTTACCTTGCATAACATAGGCTGTAAGTAATTTTTTGCCTGTTTAACTAATTAGCTGGCTGGCTAGATTATTATGATTCACATATCTAGCTGATAATTATCAAGCAAAACATTTGCTTTGTGTATATCCGTCTATTGTTGCCATTGTCCTGGCTGGAAGAAGGTTCAGTGAATGTGGAGGTGAAGCGTGAGGCAGTGGTTTTATTTGGCACCCCAACTTTTCTGAGCAAAAAAATAATAATACATAAAAATATATATATTTTGGACATAATAGACTGTAAAAACACTAGGAGATCAGCTCCAAGTGATTTTGATGTAAGAATTCTGTTCCCACGTAATCCTACGCATAATAGAGCGATTGTATACAAATGTAATCTAGTTTTAAAATGATTATGTTCTAATAATATAATGTCACACATTATAACTCTTTGGAATTATTGTGGTCAATTTGCCGTCTACAAATTATTCTCTAAAATGTATTTGTTGAATGTTCGTACCCAAAAGCACATCTGAGATTTGACACAGCATCTGATAATGACGCATCATCCAGTCTCATATTCTAACTTCTAGGACGTTATTTAGATTTCCAGGCATCTGCCAAAACCTGTAGGTAAGCTGATCAATTCAGGATTTACATGTACTGTAAGTCAATTCATGACCCTCCTTGTGAGGTGGGTACCATAATATGTCTTAATATTATTTACCCACATTTATTTTGCTGATCGGGCATGCATGTCATGTGTTTGTTTCAGTCCAGCAGGGATTCCAAAACATTTTCTATTTAGCTGTAGGTTGCATCAGTGACAGTGTTGTGTTTTGAGATAGAGTTGGCCCAAAGT
>NW_025760235.1:0-3812 GCF_021184085.1 Oncorhynchus gorbuscha
TGTGGAATAGAGTTCCATGTAGTCATGGCTCTATGTAGTACTGTGGAATAGAGTTCCATGTAGTCATGGCTCTATGTAGTACTGTGGAATAGAGTTCCATGTAGTCATGGCTCTATGTAGTACTGTGGAATAGAGTTCCATGTAGTCATGGCTCTATGTAGTACTGTGGAATAGAGTTCCATGTAGTCATGGCTCTATGTAGTACTGTGGAATAGAGTTCCATGTAGTCGTGGCTCTATGTAGTACTGTGGAATAGAGTTCCATGTAGTCATGGCTCTATGTAGTACTGTGGAATAGAGTTCCATGTAGTCATGGCTCTATGTAGTACTGTGGAATAGAGTTCCATGTAGTCATGGCTCTATGTAGTACTGTGGAATAGAGTTCCATGTAGTCATGGCTCTATGTAGTACTGTGGAATAGAGTTCCATGTAGTCATGGCTCTATGTAGTACTGTGGAATAGAGTTCCATGTAGTCATGGCTCTATGTAGTACTGTGGAATAGAGTTCCATGTAGTCATGGCTCTATGTAGTACTGTGGAATAGAGTTCCATGTAGTCATGGCTCTATGTAGTACTGTGGAATAGAGTTCCATGTAGTCGTGGCTCTATGTAGTACTGTGGAATAGAGTTCCATGTAGTCGTGGCTCTATGTAGTACTGTGGAATAGAGTTCCATGTAGTCGTGGCTCTATGTAGTACTGTGGAATAGAGTTCCATATAGTCATGGCTCTATGTAGTACTGTGGAATAGAGTTCCATGTAGTCATGGCTCTATGTAGTACTGTGGAATAGAGTTCCATGTAGTCATGACTCTATGTAGTACTGTGGAATAGAGTTCCATGTAGTCATGGCTCTATGTAGTACTGTGGAATAGAGTTCCATGTAGTCATGGCTCTATGTAGTACTGTGGAATAGAGTTCCATGTAGTCATGGCTCTATGTAGTACTGTGGAATAGAGTTCCATGTAGTCATGGCTCTATGTAGTGCTGTGGAATAGAGTTCCATGTAGTCATGGCTCTATGTAGTGCTGTGGAATAGAGTTCCATGTAGTCTTGGCTCTATGTAGTACTGTGGAATAGAGTTCCATGTAGTCATGGCTCTATGTAGTACTGTGGAATAGAGTTCCATGTAGTCGTGGCTCTATGTAGTACTGTGGAATAGAGTTCCATGTAGTCGTGGCTCTATGTAGTACTGTGGAATAGAGTTCCATGTAGTCATGGCTCTATGTAGTACTGTGGAATAGAGTTCCATGTAGTCATGGCTCTATGTAGTACTGTGGAATAGAGTTCCATGTAGTCGTGGCTCTATGTAGTACTGTGGAATAGAGTTCCATGTAGTCGTGGCTCTATGTAGTACTGTGGAATAGAGTTCCATGTAGTCGTGGCTCTATGTAGTACTGTGGAATAGAGTTCCATGTAGTCATGGCTCTATGTAGTACTGTGGAATAGAGTTCCATGTAGTCATGGCTCTATGTAGTACTGTGGAATAGAGTTCCATGTAGTCGTGGCTCTATGTAGTACTGTGGAATAGAGTTCCATGTAGTCATGGCTCTATGTAGTACTGTGGAATAGAGTTCCATGTAGTCATGGCTCTATGTAGTACTGTGGAATAGAGTTCCATGTAGTCATGGCTCTATGTAGTACTGTGGAATAGAGTTCCATGTAGTCATGGCTCTATGTAGTACTGTGGAATAGAGTTCCATGTAGTCATGGCTCTATGTAGTACTGTGGAATAGAGTTCCATGTAGTCATGGCTCTATGTAGTACTGTGGAATAGAGTTCCATGTAGTCATGACTCTATGTAGTACTGTGGAATAGAGTTCCATGTAGTCATGGCTCTATGTAGTACTGTGGAATAGAGTTCCATGTAGTCATGGCTCTATGTAGTACTGTGGAATAGAGTTCCATGTAGTCATGGCTCTATGTAGTACTGTGGAATAGAGTTCCATGTAGTCATGGCTCTATGTAGTACTGTGGAATAGAGTTCCATGTAGTCATGGCTCTATGTAGTACTGTGGAATAGAGTTCCATGTAGTCATGGCTCTATGTAGTACTGTGGAATAGAGTTCCATGTAGTCGTGGCTCTATGTAGTACTGTGGAATAGAGTTCCATGTAGTCATGGCTCTATGTAGTACTGTGGAATAGAGTTCCATGTAGTCATGGCTCTATGTAGTACTGTGGAATAGAGTTCCATGTAGTCGTGGCTCTATGTAGTACTGTGGAATAGAGTTCCATGTAGTCGTGGCTCTATGTAGTACTGTGGAATAGAGTTCCATGTAGTCATGGCTCTATGTAGTACTGTGGAATAGAGTTCCATGTAGTCATGGCTCTATGTAGTACTGTGGAATAGAGTTCCATGTAGTCATGGCTCTATGTAGTACTGTGGAATAGAGTTCCATGTAGTCATGGCTCTATGTAGTACTGTGGAATAGAGTTCCATGTAGTCATGGCTCTATGTAGTACTGTGGAATAGAGTTCCATGTAGTCATGGCTCTATGTAGTACTGTGGAATAGAGTTCCATGTAGTCATGGCTCTATGTAGTACTGTGGAATAGAGTTCCATGTAGTCATGGCTCTATGTAGTACTGTGGAATAGAGTTCCATGTAGTCATGGCTCTATGTAGTGCTGTGGAATAGAGTTCCATGTAGTCATGGCTCTATGTAGTACTGTGGAATAGAGTTCCATGTAGTCATGGCTCTATGTAGTACTGTGGAATAGAGTTCCATGTAGTCGTGGCTCTATGTAGTACTGTGGAATAGAGTTCCATGTAGTCATGGCTCTATGTAGTACTGTGGAATAGAGTTCCATGTAGTCATGGCTCTATGTAGTACTGTGGAATAGAGTTCCATGTAGTCATGGCTCTATGTAGTACTGTGGAATAGAGTTCCATGTAGTCGTGGCTCTATGTAGTACTGTGGAATAGAGTTCCATGTAGTCGTGGCTCTATGTAGTACTGTGGAATAGAGTTCCATGTAGTCGTGGCTCTATGTAGTACTGTGGAATAGAGTTCCATGTAGTCGTGGCTCTATGTAGTACTGTGGAATAGAGTTCCATGTAGTCATGGCTCTATGTAGTACTGTGGAATAGAGTTCCATGTAGTCGTGGCTCTATGTAGTACTGTGGAATAGAGTTCCATGTAGTCATGGCTCTATGTAGTACTGTGGAATAGAGTTCCATGTAGTCGTGGCTCTATGTAGTACTGTGGAATAGAGTTCCATGTAGTCATGGCTCTATGTAGTACTGTGGAATAGAGTTCCATGTAGTCGTGGCTCTATGTAGTACTGTGGAATAGAGTTCCATGTAGTCATGTCTCTATGTAGTACTGTGGAATAGAGTTCCATGTAGTCATGGCTCTATGTAGTACTGTAGAATAGAGTTCCATGTAGTCATGACTCTATGTAGTACTGTGGAATAGAGTTCCATGTAGTCATGGCTCTATGTAGTACTGTGGAATAGAGTTCCATGTAGTCATGGCTCTATGTAGTACTGTAGAATAGAGTTCCATGTAGTCATGACTCTATGTAGTACTGTGGAATAGAGTTCCATGTAGTCATGGCTCTATGTAGTACTGTGGAATAGAGTTCCATGTAGTCATGGCTCTATGTAGTACTGTGGAATAGAGTTCCATGTAGTCATGACTCTATGTAGTACTGTGGAATAGAGTTCCATGTAGTCGTGGCTCTATGTAGTACTGTGGAATAGAGTTCCATGTAGTCATGGCTCTATGTAGTACTGTGGAATAGAGTTCCATGTAGTCATGGCTCTATGTAGTACTGTGGAATAGAGTTCCATGTAGTCGTGGCTCTATGTAGTA
>NW_025760236.1:0-3812 GCF_021184085.1 Oncorhynchus gorbuscha
GAAGAATGTACAGATCATTCCCAGACCAATCCTTCTCTACTGTAATGTTTACAAACAGGAGAAGAATGTACAGATCATTCCCAGACCAATCCTTCTCTACTATAATGTTTACAGACATGAGAAGAATGTACAGATCATTCCCAGACCAATCCTTCTCTACTATAATGTCTACAGACAGGAGAAGAATGTACAGATCATTCCCAGACCAATCCTTCTCTACTATAATGTTTACAGACAGGAGAAAAATGTACAGATCATTCCCAGACCAATCCTTCTCTACTATAATGTTTACAAATAGGCGAAGAATGTACAGATCATTCCCAGACCAATCCTTCTCTACTGTTTTCAAACATGAGAATAATGTACAGATCATTCCCAGACCAATCCTTCTCTACTATAATGTTTACAGACATGAGAAGAATGTACAGATCATTCCCAGACCAATCCTTCTCTACTGTTTTCAAACAGGAGAATAATGTACAGATCATTCCCAGACCAATCCTTCTCTACTATAATGTTTACAGACAGGAGAAAAATGTACAGATCATTCCCAGACCAATCCTTCTCTACTATAATGTTTACAGACAGAAGAAGAATGTACAGATCATTCCCAGACCAATCCTTCTCTACTATAATGTTTACAGACATGAGAAGAATGTACAGATCATTCCCAGACCAATCCTTCTCTACTATAATGTTTACAGACAGAAGAAGAATGTACAGATCATTCCCAGACCAATCCTTCTCTATTATAATGTTTACAGACAGGAGAAAAATGTACAGATCATTCCCAGACCAATCCTTCTCTACTATAATGTTTACAGACATGAGAAGAATGTACAGATCATTCCCAGACCAATCCTTCTCTACTATAATGTTTACAGACAGAAGAAGAATGTACAGATAATTCCCAGACCAATCCTTCTCTACTATAATGTTTTAAAACAGGAGAAGAATGTACAGATCATTCCCAGACCAATCGTTCTATAATGTTTACAGACAGGAGAAGAATGTACAGATCATTCCCAGACCAATCCTTCTCTACTATAATGTTTACAGACAGGAGAAGAATGTACAGATCATTCCCAGACCAATCCTTCTCTACTATAATGTTTACAGACAGGAGAAGAATGTACAGATCATTCCCAGACCAATCCTTCTCTACTATAATGTTTACAGACAGGAGAAGAATGTACAGATCATTCCCAGACCAATCCTTCTCTACTATAATGTTTACAAACAGGAGAAGAATGTACAGATCATTCCCGACCAATCCTTCTCTACTATAATGTTTACAGACAGGAGAAGAATGTACAGATCATTCCCAGACCAATCCTTCTCTACTATAATGTTTACAGACAGGAGAAGAATGTACAGATCATTCCCAGACCAATCCTTCTCTACTATAATGTTTACAGACAGGAGAAGAATGTACAGATCATTCCCAGACCAATCCTTCTCTACTATAATGTTTACAGACAGGAGAAGAATGTACAGATCATTCCCAGACCAATCCTTCTCTACTATAATGTTTACAGACATGAGAAGAATGTACAGATCATTCCCAGACCAATCCTTCTCTACTATAATGTCTACAGACATGAGAAGAATGTACAGATCATTCCCAGACCAATCCTTCTCTACTATAATGTTTACAGCCATGAGAAGAATGTACAGATCATTCCCAGACCAATCCTTCTCTACTATAATGTTTACAAATAGGCGAAGAATGTACAGATCATTCCCAGACCAATCCTTCTCTACTATAATGTTTACAGACAGGAGAAGAATGTACAGATCATTCCCAGACCAATCCTTCTCTACTATAATGTTTACAGACAGGAGAAGAATGTACAGATCATTCCCAGACCAATCCTTCTCTACTATAATGTTTACAGACATGAGAAGAATGTACAGATCATTCCCAGACCAATCCTTCTCTACTATAATGTTTACAGACAGGAGAAGAATGTACAGATCATTCCCAGACCAATCCTTCTACTATAATGTTTTAAAACAGGAGAAGAATGTACAGCATCTGGCCTCCCAGACCAATCGCTTCTGTATAATAAGCTAGCAGACAGGAGAAGAATGTACAGATCATTCCTGCATCCAATCCTTCTCTCTACTATAATGTTTACACAGGAGAAGAAACGAAGGTGACTATTCCGTGACCAATCCTTCTCTACTATAATAAAGCAGGTGACAGGAGAAGAATGTACAGATCATTCCTGGTGACCAATCCTTCTCTACTATAATGTTTACAGACAGGAGAAGAAAACAGATCATTCCCAGACCAATCCTTCTACTATAATGTTTACAAACATGAGAAGAATGTACAGATCATTCCCAGACCAATCCTTCTCTACTATAATGTTTACAGACAGGAGCAGAAGAATGTACAGAGACATTCCCAGACCAATCCTTCTCTACTATAATGTTTACAGACAGAGAAGAATGTACAGAGATCATTCCCAGACCAATCCTTCTACTATAATGTTTACAGACAGGAGAAGAATGTACAGATCATTCCCAGACCAATCCTTTCTACTATAATGTTTACAACAGGAGAAGAATGCCAGATCATTCCCCAGACCAACTCTACTATAAATGCTTTACAGACATGAGAAGAATGTACAGATCTTCAGACCTTTCTCAAACATGAGAATGAAGAATGTGTACAGATCATTCCCAGACCAATCCTTCTCTACTATAATGTTTACAGACATGAGAAGAATGTACAGACATTCCTGTACTTCAATCCTTCTACTATATGTGATAGCCTAGGCGAAGAATGTACAGAGTCCCAATTAATCCTTCTACTGTTTTCAAAACATGAGAATAATGTACAGATCATTCTGTGACCAATCCTTTCTACTATAATGTTTACAGACAGGCGAAGAATGTACAGATCATTCTATCTGACCAACTCTACTGTTTTTCAAACAGAGAATAATGTGTACAGATCATTCCCAGACCAATCCTTCTACTATAATGTTTACAGACAGGAGCAATGTCTACAGACATGAGAAGAAATGTGCAGACTATTCCCAGACCAATCCTTCTACTATAATGTTTACAGCCATGAGAAGAATGTGCAAGATCATTCCCAGACCAATCCTTCTACTATAATGTTTACAATAGGAAGGGAAGAATGGGCAAGAAGATCATTCCCAGACCAATCCTTCTTCTACTGTTTTCAAACATATAATAATGCATGATCATTCCAGACCAATCTTTCTACTATAATGTTTACAGACAGGGATAAGAATGTACAGATCATTCCTCAGACCACCCTACTATAACATACAGACATGAGAAGAATGTACAGATCATTCCCAGACCAATCCTTCTCTACTATAATGTTTACAGACAGAAGAAGAATGTACAGATCATTCCCAGACCAATCCTTCTCTATTATAATGTTTACAGACAGGAGAAAAATGTACAGATCATTCCCAGACCAATCCTTCTCTACTATAATGTTTACAGACATGAGAAGAATGTACAGATCATTCCCAGACCAATCCTTCTCTACTATAATGTTTACAGACAGAAGAAGAATGTACAGATAATTCCCAGACCAATCCTTCTCTACTATAATGTTTTAAAACAGGAGAAGAATGTACAGATCATTCCCAGACCAATCGTTCTATAATGTTTACAGACAGGAGAAGAATGTACAGATCATTCCCAGACCAATCCTTCTCTACTATAATGTTTACAGACAGGAGAAGAATGTACAGATCATTCCCAGACCAATCCTTCTCTACTATAATGTTTACAGACAGGAGAAGAATGTACAGATCATT
>NW_025760237.1:0-3810 GCF_021184085.1 Oncorhynchus gorbuscha
AAGTCCCTAGTGTTCCAGTCCTAGAGTCCCTAGTGTTCCAGTCCCAAGTCCCTAGTGTTCCAGTCCAGTGTCCTAGGAGTCCTAAGTCCCTAGTGTTCCAGCACAGTCCTAGAGTCCCTAGAGTGTTCCAGTCCTAGAGTCCCTAGTGTTCCAGTCCTAGAGTCCCTAGTGTTCCAGTCCTAGAGTCCCTAGTGTTCCAGTCCCAAGTCCCTAGTGTTCCAGTCCTAGAGTCCCTAGTGTTCCAGTCCCAAGTCCCTAGTGTTCCAGTCCTAGAGTCCCTAGTGTTCCAGTCCTAGAGTCCCTAGTGTTCCAGTCCTAGAGTCCCTAGTGTTCCAGTCCTAGAGTCCCTAGTGTTCCAGTCCCAAGTCCCTAGTGTTCCAGTCCCAAGTCCCTAGTGTTCCAGTCCTAGAGTCCCTAGTGTTCCAGTCCTAGAGTCCCTAGTGTTCCAGTCCCAAGTCCCTAGTGTTCCAGTCCCAAGTCCCTAGTGTTCCAGTCCCAAGTCCCTAGTGTTCCAGTCCTAGAGTCCCTAGTGTTCCAGTCCTAGAGTCCCTAGTGTTCCAGTCCTAGAGTCCCTAGTGTTCCAGTCCCAAGTCCCTAGTGTTCCAGTCCTAGAGTCCCTAGTGTTCCAGTCCTAGAGTCCCTAGTGTTCCAGTCCTAGAGTCCCTAGTGTTCCAGTCCTAGAGTCCCTAGTGTTCCAGTCCTAGAGTCCCTAGTGTTCCAGTCCTAGAGTCCCTAGTGTTCCAGTCCTAGAGTCCCTAGTGTTCCAGTCCTAGAGTCCCTAGTGTTCCAGTCCCAAGTCCCTAGTGTTCCAGTCCCAAGTCCCTAGTGTTCCAGTCCTAGAGTCCCTAGTGTTCCAGTCCTAGAGTCCCTAGTGTTCCAGTCCCAAGTCCCTAGTGTTCCAGTCCCAAGTCCCTAGTGTTCCAGTCCCAAGTCCCTAGTGTTCCAGTCCTAGAGTCCCTAGTGTTCCAGTCCTAGAGTCCCTAGTGTTCCAGTCCTAGAGTCCCTAGTGTTCCAGTCCCAGTCCCTAGTGTTCCAGTCCTAGAGTCCCTAGTGTTCCAGTCCTAGAGTCCCTGATGTTTGATCCTAGAGTCCCTAGTGTTCCAGTCCTGAGAGTCCTAGTGTTCCAGTCCTAGAGTCCCTAGTGTTCCAGTCCTAGAGTCCCTAGTGTTCCAGTCCTAGAGTCCCTAGTGTTCCAGTCCCAAGTCCCTAGTGTTCCAGTCCTAGAGTCCCTAGTGTTCCAGTCCCATGTCCCTAGTGTTCCAGTCCTAGAGTCCCTAGTGTTCCAGTCCTAGAGTCCCTAGTGTTCCAGTCCTAGAGTCCCAAGTCCCTAGTGTCCCAGTCCTAGAGTCCCAAGTCCCTAGTGTTCCAGTCCTAGAGTCCCAAGTCCTAGTGTTCCAGTCCTAGAGTCCCTAGTGTTCCAGTTCTAGAGTCCCTAGTGTTCCAGTTCTAGACTCCCTAGTGTTCCAGTCCTAGAGTCCCTAGTGTTCCAGTCCTAGAGTCCCAAGTCCCTAGTGTTCCAGTCCATGTCCTAGAGTCCCAAGTCCCTAATGTTCCAGTCCTAGAGTCCCAAGTCCCTAGTGTTCCAGTCCTAGAGTCCCAAGTCCCTAGTGTTCCAGTCCATGTCCTAGAGTCCCAAGTCCCTAGTGTTCCAGTCCTAGAGTCCCAAGTCCCTAGTGTTCCAGTCCTAGAGTCCCAAGTCCCTAGTGTTCCAGTCCATGTCCTAGAGTCCCAAGTCCCTAGTGTTCCAGTCCTAGAGTCCCAAGTCCCTAGTGTTCCAGTCCATGTCCTAGAGTCCCAAGTCCCTAGTGTTCCAGTCCATGTCCTAGAGTCCCAAGTCCCTAGTGTTCCAGTCCATGTCCTAGAGTCCCAAGTCCCTAGTGTTCCAGTCCTAGAGTCCCAAGTCCCTAGTGTTCCAGTACATGTTCTAGAGTCCCAAGTCCCTAGTGTTCCAGTCCATGTCCTAGAGTCCCAAGTCCCTAGTGTTCCAGTCCTAGAGTCCCAAGTCCCTAGTGTTCCAGTCCATGTCCTAGAGTCCCAAGTCTCTAGTGTTCCAGTCCATGTCCTAGAGTCCCAAGTCTCTAGTGTTCCAGTCCATGTCCTAGAGTCCCAAGTCCCTAGTGTTCCAGTCCATGTCCTAGAGTCCCAAGTCCCTAGTGTTCCAGTCCATGTCCTAGAGTCCCAAGTCCCTAGTGTTCCAGTCCTAGAGTCCCAAGTCCCTAGTGTTCCAGTCCATGTCCTAGAGTCCCAAGTCCCTAGTGTTCCAGTACATGTCCTAGAGTCTCTAGTGTTCCAGTCCATGTCCTAGAGTCTCTAGTGTTCCAGTCCTAGAGTCCCTAGTGGTCCAGTCCTAGAGTCCCTAGTGTTCCAGTCCCAAGTCCCTAGTGTTCCAGTCCCAAGTCCCTAGTGTTCCAGTCCTAGAGTCCCTAGTGTTCCAGTCCCAGAGTCCCTAGTGTTCCAGTCCCAGAGTCCCTAGTGTTCCAGTCCTAGAGTCCCTAGTGTTCCAGTCCTAGAGTCCCTAGTGTTCCAGTCCCTAGTCCCTAGAGTCCCTAGTGTTCCAGTCCTAGAGTCCCTAGTGTTCCAGTCCTAGAGTCCCAAGTCCCTAGTGTTCCAGTCCCAAGTCCCTAGTGTTCCAGTCCCAAGTCCCTAGTGTTCCAGTCCTAGAGTCCCTAGTGTTCCAGTCCTAGAGTCCCTAGTGTTCCAGTCCCAAGTCCCTAGTACCCAGTCCCAAGTCCTAGTGTTCCAGTCCCAAGTCCCTAGTGTTCCAGTCCTAGAGTCCCTAGTGTTCAGTCCTAGAGTCCTAGTGTTCCAGTCCTAGAGTCCCTAGTGTTCCAGTCCCAAGTCCCTAGTGTTCCAGTCCTAGAGTCCCTAGTGTTCCAGTCCTAGAGTCCCTAGTGTTCCAGTCCTAGAGTCCCTAGTGTTCCAGTCCTAGAGTCCCTAGTGTTCCAGTCCTAGAGTCCCTAAGTAGTGTTCCAGTCCTCCAGAGTCCCTAGTGTTCCAGTCCCTAGTGTCCCTAGTGTTCCAGTCCTAAGTCCCTAGTGTTCCAGTCCCAAGTCCCTAGTGTTTCCAGTCCCAAGTCCCTAGTGTTCCAGTCCTAGAGTCCTAGTGTTCAGTCCAGAGTCCCTAGTGTTCCAGCCCCAGAGTCCCTAAGTTCCCCCAAGTCCCTAGTGTTCCAGTCCCAGAGTCCCTAGTGTTCCAGTCTCCAAGTCCCCTAGTGTTCCAGTCCTAGAGTCCCTTCTAGTGTTCCAGTCCTAGTTCCAGTCAGAGTCCTGGGTGTTCCAGTCCTAGAGTCCCTAGTGTTCCAGTCCCAGAGTCCTAGTGTTCCAGTCCTAGAGTCCCTAGTGTTCCAGTCCCTAGAGTCCCTAGTGTTCCAGTCCCATGTCCCTAGTGTTCCAGTCCTAGAGTCCCTAGTGTTCCAGTCCTAGAGTCCCTAGTGTTCCAGTCCTAGAGTCCCAAGTCTCCTAGTGTCCCAGTCCTAGAGTCCTCAAGTCCTTGTGTGGGCTCCAGTCCTAGAGTCCCAAGTCCCTAGTGTTCCAGTCCTAGAGTCCCTAGTGTTCCAGTTCCCAGAGTCCCTAGTGCTCCAGTTCTAGACTCCCTAGTGTTCCAGTCCTAGAGTCCCTAGTGTTCCAGTCCTAGAGTCCCAAGTCCCTAGTGTTCCAGTCCATGTCCTAGAGTCCCAAGTCCCTAGTGTTCCAGTCCTAGAGTCCCAAGTCCCTAGTGTTCCAGTCCTAGAGTCCCAAGTCCTAGTGTTCCAGTGTCCTAGCCCAGTCCCTAGTGTTCCAGTTCTAAGACTCCCTAGTGTTCCAGTCCTAG
>NW_025760238.1:0-3809 GCF_021184085.1 Oncorhynchus gorbuscha
CCCTGCAGGTCAGTACCCCTGCAGGTCAGGACCCCTGCAGGTCAGTACCCCTACAGGTCAGTACCCCTACAGGTCAGTACCCCTACAGGTCAGTACCCCTACAGGTCAGTACCCCTACAGGTCAGTTCCCCTGCAGGTCAGTACCCCTACAGGTCAGTATCCCTGCAGGTCCAGTACCCCTGCAGGTCAGTACCCCTACAGGTCAGTACCCCTGCAGGTCAGTTACCCTGCAGGTCAGTACCCCTACAGGTCAGTACCCCTACAGGTCCTACAGGTCAGGACCCCTGCAGGTCAGTACCCCTGCAGGTCAGTACCCCTACAGGTCAGTACCCCTGCAGGTCAGTACCCCTGCAGGTCAGGACCCTGCAGGTCAGTACCCCTGCAGGTCAGTACCCCTGCAGGTCAGTACCCCTACAGGTCAGTACCCCTGCAGGTCAGTACCCCTGCAGGTCAGTACCCCTGCAGGTCAGGACCCCTGCAGGTCAGTACCCCTACAGGTCAGTACCCCTACAGGTCAGTACCCCTGCAGGTCAGGACCCCTGCAGGTCAGTACCCCTACAGGTCAGTACCCCTGCAGGTCAGTACCCCTACAGGTCAGTACCCCTGCAGGTCAGTACCCCTACAGGTCAGTACCCCTGCAGGTCAGTACCCCTGCAGGTCAGGACCCCTGCAGGTCAGGACCCCTGCAGGTCAGTATCCAGTACCCTGCAGGTCAGTATCCCTGCAGGTCAGTACCCCTGCAGGTCAGTACCCTGGGTCAGGTCAGGTCAGTACCCCCTACAGGTCAGTACCCCTGCAGGTCAGTACCCCTGCAGGTCAGTACCCCTGCAGGTCAGTACCCCTGCAGGTCAGTACCCCTGCAGGTCAGTACCCTGCAGGTCAGTACCCCTGCAGGTCAGTACCCCTACAGGTCAGTACCCCTACAGGTCAGTACCCCTGCAGGTCAGGTACCCCTGCAGGTCAGTACCCCCTGCAGGTCAGTACCCTACAGGTCAGTACCCCTACAGGTCAGTACCCCTGCAGGTCAGTACCCCTACAGGTCAGTACCCCTGCAGGTCAGTACCCCTACAGGTCAGTACCCCTACAGGTCAGTACCCCCAGTACCCCTGCAGGTCAGTACCCCTACAGGTCAGTACCCCTGCAGGTCAGTACCCCTACAGGTCAGTACCCCTACAGGTCAGTACCCCTACAGGTCAGTACCCCTGCAGGTCAGTACCCCTGCAGGTCAGTACCCTGCAGGTCAGTACCCCTGCAGGTCAGTATCCCTGCAGGTCAGGTCAGTACCCCTACAGGTCAGTACCCCTGCAGGTCAGTACCCCTGCAGGTCAGTACCCCTGCAGGTCAGTACCCCTGCTCCAGGACCCCTGCAGGTCAGTACCCCTACAGGTCAGTACCCCTGCAGGTCAGTACCCCTGCAGGTCAGTACCCCTACAGGTCAGTACCCCTGCAGGTCAGTACCCTACAGGTCAGTACCCCTACAGGTCAGTACCCCTGCAGGTCAGTACCCCTGCAGGGTCAGGTCCAGTACCCCTGCAGGTCAGTACCCCTGCAGGTCAGTACCCCTACAGGTCAGTACCCCCTACAGGTCAGTACCCCTGCAGGTCAGTATCCCCTGGGTCAGTACCCCTGCAGGTCAGTACCCCTGCAGGTCAGTACCCCTGCAGGTCAGTACCCTGCAGGTCAGTACCCCTACAGGTCAGTACCCCTGTCAGGTCAGTACCCCTACAGGTCAGTACCCCTGCAGGTCAGTACCCCTACAGGTCAGTACCCCTGCAGGTCAGTACCCCTGCAGGTCAGTACCCCTGCAGGTCAGTACCCCTGCAGGTCAGTACCCCTACAGGTCAGTACCCCTGCAGGTCAGTACCCCTACAGGTCAGTACCCCTGCAGGTCAGTACCCCTACAGGTCAGTACCCCTGCAGGTCAGTACCCCTACAGGTCAGGACCCCTGCAGGTCAGGACCCCTACAGGTCAGTACCCCTACAGGTCAGTACCCTGCAGGTCAGTACCCCTGCAGGTCAGTGCCCCCTGCAGGTCAGTACCCCTACAGGTCAGTACCCCTACAGGTCAGTACCCCTACAGGTCAGTACCCCTGCAGGTCAGTACCCCAGGTCAGTACCCCTGCAGGTCAGTACCCCTGCAGGTCAGTACCCCTGCAGGTCAGTACCCCTGCAGGTCAGTACCCCTGCAGGTCAGGACCCCTGCAGGTCAGGACCCCTGCAGGTCAGTACCCCTGCAGGTCAGTACCCCTGCAGGTCAGTACCCCTGCAGGTCAGGACCCCTACAGGTCAGTACCCCTACAGGTCAGTACCCCTGCAGGTCAGTACCCCTGCAGGTCAGTACCCCTGCAGGTCAGTACCCCTGCAGGTCAGTACCCCTACAGGTCAGTACCCCTGCAGGTCAGTACCCCTGCAGGTCAGTACCCCTGCAGGTCAGTACCCCTGCAGGTCAGTACCCCTACAGGTCAGTACCCCTGCAGGTCAGTATCCCTGCAGGTCAGGACCCCTGCAGGTCAGGACCCCTGCAGGTCAGTACCCCTACAGGTCAGTACCCCTACAGGTCAGTACCCCTGCAGGTCAGGACCCCTGCAGGTCAGTATCCCTACAGGTCAGTACCCCCTACAGGTCAGTACCCCAGGTCTACCCCTGCAGGTCAGTACCCCTACAGGTCAGTACCCCTGCAGGTCAGTACCCCTACAGGTCAGTACCCCTGCAGGTCAGTACCCCTGCAGGTCAGTACCCCTGCAGGTCAGTACCCCTGCAGGTCAGTACCCCTACAGGTCAGTACCCCTGCAGGTCAGTACCCCTGCAGGTCAGGACCCCTGCAGGTCAGGACCCCAGATCAGGTCAGTACCCCTGCAGGTCAGTACCCTGCAGGTCAGGACCCAGGTCAGTATCCCTGCAGGTCAGTACCCCTGCAGGTCAGGACCCTGCAGGTCAGTACCCCTGCAGGTCAGTACCCCTGCAGGTCAGTACCCCTACAGGTCAGTACCCCTACAGGTCAGTACCCCTGCAGGTCAGTACCCCTACAGGTCAGTACCCCTGCAGGTCAGTACCCCAGGTCAGTACCCTGCAGGTCAGTACCCCTGCAGGTCAGTACCCCTACAGGTCAGTACCCCTACAGGTCAGTACCCCTGCAGGTCAGTACCCCTGCAGGTCAGTACCCCTACAGGTCAGTACCCCTGCAGGTCAGTACCCCTACAGGTCAGTACCCCTGCAGGTCAGGACCCCTGCAGGTCAGTACCCCTGCAGATCAGTACCCCTGCAGGTCAGTATCCCTACAGGTCAGGACCCCTGCAGGTCAGTACCCCTGCAGGTCAGGACCCCTGCAGGTCAGTACCCCTGCAGGTCAGTACCCCTGCAGGTCAGTACCCCTGCAGGTCAGTGCCCCTACAGGTCAGTACCCCTGCAGGTCAGTACCCTGCAGGTCAGTACCCTGCAGGTCAGTACCCCTGCAGGTCAGTACCCCTGCAGGTCAGTATCCCTGCAGGTCAGGACCCTGCAGGGTCAGTACCCTGCAGATCAGTACCCCTGCAGGTCAGTATCCCTGCAGGTCAGGACAGGTCCCTGCAGGTCAGTACCCCTGCAGGTCAGTACCCCTGCAGGTCAGTACCCCTACAGGTCAGTACCCCTGCAGGTCAGTATCCCTGCAGGTCAGTACCCCTACAGGTCAGTACCCCTGCAGGTCAGGACCCCTACAGGTCAGTATACCCCCTGCAGGTCAGTACCCCTACAGTACCCCTGTCAGTATCCCTACAGGTCAGTACCCTGCAGGTCAGTACCCCTGCAGGTCAGACCCCTGCAGGTCAGTA
>NW_025760239.1:0-3809 GCF_021184085.1 Oncorhynchus gorbuscha
AAAGGAAGTTTGGCTAGCGAGCACGACGTTAGCCAGGTAGCCTAGGACAACAAAAAATAAAATCTTGTACTTTGTGATAGTCATAGACCATTGCAGCAACATAAAAGAGAGGATGATGTCATTTACATTTCTCTACAAGTAGGGTGAGTCAACATATTTGTTTCTACTTGCAAGCATACACACAATCAAACAGACAGAGAGAGAGAAATCAGTACCATGAACAGCCACATCACATTTATCTTCATTTGATTGTACTGAATAGTTTTTGGTATATTTTTGTTGTCACTGTATTAGCATAGGTGATTTGATGATGTTGAAATGTTGACGTTAAAATGGTGCTGGAATAATGAAGGCAGCTCCTGTTTTCTTTGCGACTTGCGGTAACTCTCTGTGGTTCTTAATCAATAATTGTTTAGTGGTCCAAAAATGTTGGAAACATTAACTTGCTTGACCATGCTGTAGGTCTTATAACTGTTGTTACATGCAACATCTGTCACCGGGCAGATGTTGTTCTCCAGTTTTCTGATGAAACCATGGTGAGGTTGAATTTATTCTGCCAATGTGTCTTATTGTCTCGGCCTTAGGCATATATATCACAGTGGCAAAGAATATGAACTAGCAGGTTATACAGCAAACAATACAATTTTCACAAAATATAGGTTGTAATATGGCACATTTTTCCTGGCTTGGCTTCATCGGTGATTTTACCCACGCACCACTACTGCTTCAAGGACAGAAAATCTTTGAACACCTCCCTGTCCAACTTCTAAGTCTTCCTCCTCTCAAGGACTATATAGAGTCCAGAAATTGCCTCTGCACTTCAGAGTAAACCTACCCTCATTCCCTCTCCAACAAAAAACTCCTCTATGGCTGAGATGGGGGAAACAAATCAGAAGTTAAAGCTGAGACGCACTGTGGTTCGCTGAGGGTGTTCAGTTTGATTCGCGACAGAAAGCATTATTAGGGGGAACCCCTCCTGCGACCCTTTATTTAAATTATGCCTATGAGGGTTTGGTGAAATGGGTCTCTGCCTGTAGGCGATGTGTCTCCAGCCCTGTCCTACAGAGAACCTGATTGAAAAGGCAGAGGGAAACAGCTATAACTGCACCACTCAGAGTTGAAGTTTATCCCAACGCCATTTCAGAAGGTTTTTTGATTGGATTTCGTCAAGGCATAAGGACTTTTTGAGTAAAAGAAGAGGCAGAAAGAGAGAGGGGGAGGGAGAGAGGGAGATAGGGAGAGAGAGAGAGAGAGAGAGAGAGAGAGAGAGAGAGAGAGAGAGAGAGAGAGAGAGAGAGAGAGAGAGAGAGAGAGAGAGAGAGAGAGAGAGAGGAGAGAGAGGAGAGAGGAGAGAGAGGAGAGAGAGGAGAGAGAGAGAGAGAGGAGAGAGAGAGAGAGAGAGAGAGAGAGAGGAGAGAGAGAGACAGAGAGGAGAGAGACAGAATGCTTATTGTCCGACGCCTGCTTGTTTAGTATTCAAATGGCTGTCTCTTTGAAACAACTGTTCAACAAACACTTGCCCAAATTATTTGACTGTATTTACTGAATATTTGCTTTGCAAGAATATTGAATAGGTTGGAAGGTGATATATTTCCAGCAGCCTCAATAGGGACAGGTCTGTTCCAATTGTTCCATGGCATACCAAAAGGATTAAAGCCAAAAGTTTGCTTTCTGTGACACACATAGGAATGAAAGTGGTCGTTTGGACCAATTAATGGACAGACAGACAGACAGACAGACAGACAGACAGACAGACAGACAGACAGACAGACAGACAGACAGACAGACAGACAGACAGACAGACAGACAGACAGACAGACAGACAGACAGACAGACAGACAGACAGACAGACAGACAGACAGACAGACAGACAGACAGACAGACAGACAGACAGACAGACAGACAGACAGACAGACAGACAGACAGACAGACATATGTCTGTATGTGTCTTCTGGCTTCTTCAGGTGGCTTCTGTACTGAGAGCTGAAATGGAAGCTGAAACAGCCTTTTCCATTGTCTTTGTGATGATCAATAACCCAGCGAGCTAAGAAGCGGCTAACGATCAAGCATAATCACTCAGTCCCCAGAGCACTCAATCACCTACAGTGGTACTTTAAAAGGGGAAGGATAGATATGATGGAGGGTGACTGTTCTCAACCATAATTGGCTGTAAATATTATACGTTCTGTATTATTTATGCTCTGTTTGAGGTGCATGCAGGTTCAGTATGTATGCAGTCTATAAAATGTAAATGCATATACTGTATATGAGAGTTGAGGGAACAGAGGAAAAACTCAGTTGTTTTATTTGTTGGAGAGAGGGAGGGATGGGGGGATAGAGGGATGGGGTAAGACTACGCAGAAGAGGTGTTTGGTTAGATAACTCGTCCCCAAAGGCAGGAATACGTACATATCTTTTTCATGAGCAATCTGATTCTAACTAAAGAAACCAAATGTTTTACTGACTGAAACCTCAAACTGTGTTCATGCGTGCACATGTGTATGTGTGTGTGTGTGTGTTCAGTAGTAACTGAAAAACGACAATAGGGAGGACACAAGCTAACATATCAGGGAGGAAATGAAAAAGCATTCTCCACACAATTTTACCATCTTGAATCCAAATACATTTTTGCCATACTGCTGCTCAAGCCAGACTATTGTCCTCAGCACATAACAATTCCCTAAGCTGGTATTTGCAGTGTTGAAATAGACTCTTTAATCTTGAGATGCTTCAAGATGTACATGCCTGAAGACGTGTCAAAGAACAATTCCTCAGAAAAACAAGCAAAGAGAGTTTTAATCCCCACAGAGCCATCTATTTATATGGCTGTATCATCTAACTTCCCCTCCTATAGGGGAGAGACTAGCCATGGAGAACACACACACACACACACACACACACACACACACACACACACACACACACACACACACACACACACACACACACACACACACACACACACACACACACACACACACACACACACACACACACACACACACACACACACACACACACACACACACACACACACACACACACACAGAGGAGCAGTGAGGATCTTTATGTTTGCATAGGCACTCAGGAGAATGCCTTTCTCTATTCCTCCATCTCTTTCTCTATTCTGTTTTCCTGTTGACAAAAGGTCCTGAATATACTTCAGAGGTGCTTGCATGTCAGACACAATCAGAGGTATGCTGGTGTAAAGGTTCCGTACACACTCCAGCAGGGAATTGAAATTTAGCTGAGAAAAGAACAGCAAGAAGAATGTCTTTGAGTCACCATCGTTCACCAGAGACAGCAGTCCCGATCACTCATTACCAACACCATGGAGACGACAGACCAAATGCATGCCAACCATCACCTGCCACTCACTTGTCATCACTGTCACACACATACAGACACACTGACACAGTCTCTCTCTCTCTCTCTCTCTCTCTCTCTCTCTCTCTCTCTCTCTCTCTCTCTCTCTCTCTCTCTCTCTCTCTCTCTCTCTCTCTCTCTCTCTCTCTCTCTCTCTCTCTCTCTCTCTCTCTCTCTCTCTCTCTCTCTCTCTCTCTCTCTCAGAGTTAGACCTAGATCTCAACATAATTTTAAAACAACTCGTCTCCGCTAGAGTGTGTGTGGTGTGTGTGCTCTTGAGTAAATGTACATAAATCCATCAAAACAGACCACAATTTAAATCAATGCCACCAAGCCCTTCAACAGTGTAGCCCAGCAGAGAAGAGAAAATGGAGTATTTGTTAAACAGAACTCTGCCATCCCCTTACATTGCCTTGTGGTGTTATGCATAGACCCTGATATGA
>NW_025760240.1:0-3808 GCF_021184085.1 Oncorhynchus gorbuscha
GCTGTCTTCAACCAGGATCTCAGCGATCACTGCCTCATTGGCTGCGTCCGTAATGGGTCCGCGGTCAAACAATCACCCATCATTACATTTACATTTACATTTAAGTCATTTAGCAGACGCTCTTATCCAGAGCGACTTACAAATTGGTGCATTCACCTTATGACATCCAGTGGAACAGCCACTTTACAATAGTGCATCTAAATATTTTAAGGGGGGAGGGGGTGAGAAGGATTACTTTATCCTATCCTAAGTATTCCTTAAAGAGGTGGGGTTTCAGGTGTCTCCGGAAGGTGGTGATTGACTCCGCTGTCCTGGCGTCGTGAGGGAGTTTGTTCCACCATTGGGGAGCCAGAGCAGCGAACAGTTTTGACTGGGCTGAGCGGGAACTGTACTTCCTCAGTGGTAGGGAGACGAGCAGGCCAGAGGTGGATGAACGCAGTGCCCTTATTTGGGTGTAGGGCCTGATCAGAGCCTGGAGGTACTGAGGTGCCGTTCCCCTCACAGCTCCGTAGGCAAGCACCATGGTCTTGTAGCGGATGCGAGCTTCAACTGGAAGCCAGTGGAGAGAGCGGAGGAGCGGGGTGACGTGAGAGAACTTGGGAAGGTTGAACACTAGACGGGCTGCGGCGTTCTGGATGAGTTGTAGGGGTTTAATGGCACAGGCAGGGAGCCCAGCCAACAGCGAGTTGCAGTAATCCAGACGGGAGATGACAAGTGCCTGGATTAGGACCTGCGCCGCTTCCTGTGTGAGGCAGGGTCGTACTCTGCGGATGTTGTAGAGCATGAACCTACAGGAACGTGCCACCGTCTTGATGTTAGTTGAGAACGACAGGGTGTTGTCCAGGATCACACCAAGGTTCTTAGCGCTCTGGGAGGAGGACACAATGGAGTTGTCAACCGTGATGGCGAGATCATGGAACGGGCAGTCCTTCCCCGGGAGGAAGAGCAGCTCCGTCTTGCCGAAGTTCAGCTTGAGGTGGTGATCCGTCATCCACACTGATATGTCTGCCAGACATGCAGAGATGCGATTCGCCACCTGGTCATCAGAAGGGGGAAAGGAGAAGATTAATTGTGTGTCGTCTGCATAGCAATGATAGGAGAGACCATGTGAGGTTATGACAGAGCCAAGTGACTTGGTGTATAGCGAGAATAGGAGAGGGCCTAGAACAGAGCCCTGGGGGACACCAGTGGTGAGAGCGCGTGGTGAGGAGACAGATTCTCGCCACGCCACCTGGTAGGAGCGACCTGTCAGGTAGGACGCAATCCAAGCGTGGGCCGCGCCAGAGATGCCCAACTCGGAGAGGGTGGAGAGGAGGATCTGATGGTTCACAGTATCGAAGGCAGCCGATAGGTCTAGAAGGATGAGAGCAGAGGAGAGAGAGTTAGCTTTAGCGGTGCGGAGCGCCTCCGTGATACAGAGAAGAGCAGTCTCAGTTGAATGACTAGTCTTGAAACCTGACTGATTTGGATCAAGAAGGTCATTCTGAGAGAGATAGCGGGAGAGCTGACCAAGGACGGCACGTTCAAGAGTTTTGGAGAGAAAAGAAAGAAGGGATACTGGTCTGTAGTTGTTAACATCGGAGGGATCGAGTGTAGGTTTTTTCAGAAGGGTGCAACTCTCGCTCTCTTGAAGACGGAAGGGACGTAGCCAGCGGTCAGGGATAAGTTGATGAGCGAGGTGAGGTAAGGGAGAAGGTCTCCGGAAATGGTCTGGAGAAGAGAGGAGGGGATAGGGTCGAGCGGGCAGGTTGTTGGGCGGCCGGCCGTCACAAGACGCGAGATTTCATCTGGAGAGAGAGGGAGAAAGAGGTCAGAGCACAGGGTAGGGCAGTGTGAGCAGAACCAGCAGTGTCGTTTGACTTAGCAAACGAGGATCGGATGTCGTCGACCTTCTTTTCAAAATGGTTGACGAAGTCATCTGCAGAGAGGGAGGAGGGGGGGAGGGGGAGGAGGATTCAGGAGGGAGGAGAAGGTGGCAAAGAGCTTCCTAGGGTTAGAGGCAGATGCTTGAAATTTAGAGTGGTAGAAAGTGGTTTTAGCAGCAGAGACAGAGGAGGAAAATGTAGAGAGGAGGGAGCGAAAGGATGCCAGGTCCGCAGGGAGGCGAGTTTTCCTCCATTTCCGCTCGGCTGCCCGGAGCCCTGTTCTGTGAGCTCGCAATGAGTCGTCAAGCCACGGAGCGGGAGGGGAGGACCGAGCCGGCCTGGAAGATAGGGGACATAGAGAGTCAAAGGATGCAGAAAGGGAGGAGAGGAGCGTTGAGGAGGCAGAATCAGGAGATAGGTTGGAGAAGGTTTGAGCAGAGGGAAGAGATGATAGGATGGAAGAGGAGAGAGTAGCGGGGGAGAGAGAGCGAAGGTTGGGACGGCGCGATACCATCCGAGTAGGGGCAGTGTGGGAAGTGTTGGATGAGAGCGAGAGGGAAAAGGATACAAGGTAGTGGTCGGAGACTTGGAGGGGAGTTGCAATGAGGTTAGTGGAAGAACAGCATCTAGTAAAGATGAGGTCGAGCGTATTGCCTGCCTTGTGAGTAGGGGGGAAGGTGAGAGGGTGAGGTCAAAAGAGGAGAGGAGTGGAAAGAAGGAGGCAGAGAGGAATGAGTCAAAGGTAGACGTGGGGAGGTTAAAGTCGCCCAGAACTGTGAGAGGTGAGCCGTCCTCAGGAAAGGAGCTTATCAATGCATCAAGCTCATTGATGAACTCTCCGAGGGGACCTGGAGGGCGATAAATGATAAGGATGTTAAGCTTGAAAGGGCTGGTAACTGTGACAGCATGAAATTCAAAGGAGGCGATAGACAGATGGGTAAGGGGAGAAAGAGAGAATGACCACTTGGGAGAGATAAGGATCCCGATGCCACCACCCCGCTGACCAGAAGCTCTCGGGGTGTGCGAGAACACGTGGGCGGACGAAGAGAGAGCAGTAGGAGTAGCAGTGTTATCTGTGGTGATCCATGTTTCTGTCAGTGCCAAGAAGTCGAGGGACTGGAGGGAGGCATAGGCTGAGATGAACTCTGCCTTGTTGGCCGCAGATCGGCAGTTCCAGAGGCTACCGGAGACCTGGAACTCCACGTGGGTCGTGCGCGCTGGGACCACCAGATTAGGGTGGCAGCGGCCACGCGGTGTGGAGCGTTTGTATGGTATGTGCAGAGAGGAGAGAACAGGGATAGACAGACACATAGTTGACAGGCTACAGAAGAGGCTACGCTAATGCAAGGAGATTGGAATGACAAGTGGACTACACGTCTCGAATGTTCAGAAAGTTAAGCTTACGTAGCAAGAATCTTATTGACTAAAATGATTAAAATGATACAATACTGCTGAAGTAGGCTAGCTGGCAGTGGCTGCGTTGTTGACTTTGTAGGCTAGCTGGCAGTGGCTGCGTTGTTGACACTACACTAATCAAGTCGTTCCGTTGAGTGTAATAGTTTATACAGTGCTGCTATTCGGGGCTAGCTGGCTAGCTAGCAGTGTTGATTACGTTACGTTGCGTTAAAAGAACGACAATAGCTGGCTAGCTAACCTAGAAAATCGCTCTAGACTACACAATTATCTTTGATACACAGATCGGCTATGTAGCTAGCTATGTAGCTAGCTACGATCAAACAAATCAAACCGTTGTGCTGTAAAGAAATGAAATGAAAAATGTGATACTACCTGTGGAGCGAAGCGGAATGCGACCGGGTTGTTGAGTGCGGAAGTTCTATTCAGTAGACGTTGGCTAGCTGTTGGCTAGCTAGCAGAGTCTCCTACGTTAAGGACGACAAATAGCTGGCTAGCTAACCTCGGTAAATTAAGATAATCACTCTAAG
>NW_025760241.1:0-3807 GCF_021184085.1 Oncorhynchus gorbuscha
AAGTAGTGCACTATATAGGGAATAGGGTTCCATAGGGCTCTGGTCTAAAGTACTGTACTATATAGGGAATAGGGTTCCATAGGGCTACTGGTCTAAAGTAGTGCACTATATAGGGAATAGGGTGCCACTAGGACTCCTGGTCTAAAGTAGTGCACTATATAGGGAATATGGTGCCATAGGGCTCTGGTCTAAAGTAGTGCACTATATAGGGAGTAGGGTGCCATAGGCCTCTGGTCTAAAGTAGTGCACTATATAGGGAATAGGGTGCCATAGGGCTCTGGTCTAAAGTAGTGCACTATATAGGGAATAGAGTGCCATAGGGCTCTAGTCTAAAGTAGTGCACTATATAGGGAATAGAGTGCCATAGGGCTCTGGTCTAAAGTAGTGTACTACATAGGGAATAGAGTGCCATAGGGCTCTAGTCTAAAGTAGTGTACTATATAGGGAATAGGGTCCACTAGGACTCTGGTCTAAAGTAGTGTACTATATTGGGAATAGGGTTCCATAGGGCTCTGGTCTAAAGTAGTGCACTATATAGGGAATAGGGTCCACTAGGACTCTGGTCTAAAGTAGTGTACTATATAGGGAATAGGGTTCCATAGGGCTCTGGTCTAAAGTAGTGCACTATATAGGGAATAGGGTGCCATAGGGCTCTGGTCTAAAGTACTGCACTATATAGGGAATAGGGTCCACTAGGACTCTGGTCTAAAGTAGTGTACTATATAGGGAATAGGGTTCCATAGGGCTCTGGTCTAAAGTAGTGCACTATATAGGGAATAGGGTGCCATAGGGCTCTGGTCTAAAGTAGTGCACTATATAGGGAATAGGGTGCCATAGGTCTCTGGTCTAAAGTAGTGCACTATATAGGGAATAGGGTGCCATAGGGCTCTGGTCTAAAGTAGTGCACTATATAGGGAATAGGGTTCCATAGGGCTCTGGTCTAAAGTAGTGCACTATATAGGGAATAGGGTGCCATAGGGCTCTGGTCTAAAGTAGTGCACTATATAGGGAATAGGGTGCCATAGGGCTCTGGTCTAAAGTAGTGCACTATATAGGGAATAGGGTGCCATAGGTCTCTGGTCCAAAGTAGTGCACTATATAGGGAATAGGGTGCCATAGGGCTCTGGTCTAAAGTAGTGCACTATATAGGGAATAGGGTGCCATAGGGCTCTGGTCTAAAGTAGTGCACTATATAGGGAATAGGGTGCCATAGGGCTCTGGTCTAAAGTAGTGCACTATATAGGGAATAGGGTGCCATAGGGCTCTGGTCTAAAGTAGTGCACTATATAGGGAATAGGGTGCCATAGGGCTCTGGTGCTAAAGTAGTGCACTATATAGGGAATAGGGTGCCATAGGGCTCTGGTCTAAAGTAGTGCACTATATAGGGAATAGAGTGCCATAGGGCTCTGGTCTAAAGTAGTGCACTATATAGGGAATAGAGTGCCATAGGGCTCTGGTCTAAAGTAGTGCACTACATAGGGAATAGAGTGCCATAGGGCTCTGGTCCAAAGCAAACCACATAGGAACAGAGCACATGTGGCCTCAGTCAAAGTAGAACTATATAGGGAATAGGTTGCCATAGGGCTCTAGTCTAAGTAATAGTGCACTATATGGGAATATAGGGTTCCATAGGCTCTAGTCTAAAAGTAGTGCACTATATAGGGAATAGGGTTCCATAGGGCTCTGGTCTAAGTCCATTGTACTATATAGGGAATAGGGTTCCATAGGGCTCTGGTCTAAAGTAGTGTACTATATAGGGAATAGGGTCACTAGGACTCTGGATTCAAAGTAGTGCACTATATAGGGAATATGGTGCCATAGGGCTCTAGTCTAAAAGTAGTGCACTATATAGGGAATAGAGTGCCATAGGGCTCTAGTCTCAAAGTAGTGCACTATATAGGGAATAAGGTGCCATAGGAGCTCTGGGTCCAAAGTAGTGCACTATATAGGAGGCTGGGTGCCATAGGGCTCTGGTCTAAGTAGTACTATATAGGGAATAGGGTGCCATAGGCTCTGGTCAAAGTAGTGTACTATAGGGAATAGGGTTCCATAGGGCTCTGGTCTAAGTAGTGTACTATATAGGGAATAGGGTCCACTAGGACTCTGGTCTAAAGTAGTGTACTATATTGGGAATAGGGTTCATAGGGCTCTGGTCTAAAATAGTGCACTATATAGGAATAGGGTCCACTAGGACTCTGGTCTAAAAGTAGTGTACTATATAGGGAATAGGGTTCAATAGGGCTCTGGTCTAAAGTAGTGCACTATATATAGAGGAATAGGGTGCCATAGGGCTCTGGTCTAAGTACTGCACTATATAGGGAATAGGGTCAACTAGGACTCTGGTCTAAAGTAGTGTACTATATAGGGAATAGGGTTCCATAGGGCTCTGGTCTAAAGTAGTGCACTATATAGGGAATAGGGTGCCATAGGGCTCTGGTCTAAAGTAGTGCACTATATGGGAATAGGGTGCCATAAGGGCTCTGGTCTAAAGTAGTGCACTATATAGGGAATAGGGTGCCATAGGGCTCTGGTCTAAAGTAGTGCACTATATAGGGAATAGGGTTCCATAGGGCTCTGGTCTAAAGTAGTGCACTATATAGGGAATAGGAGTGCCATAGGGCTCTGGTCTAAAGTAGTGCACTATATAGGGAATAGGGTGCCATAGGGCTCTGGTCTAAAGTAGTTGCACTATATGGGAATAGGGTGCCATAGGTCTCTGGTCTAAAGTAGTGCACTATATAGGGAATAGGGTTCCATAGGGCTCTGGTCTAAAGTACTGCACTATATAGGGAATAGGGTTCCATAGGGCTCTGGTCTAAAGTAGTGCACTATATAGGGAATAGGGTGCCACTAGGGCTCCTGGTCTAAAGTAGTGCACTATATAGGGAATAAGGTGCCATAGGGCTCTGGTCTAAAGTAGTGCACTATATAGGGAGTAGGGTGCCATAGGCCTCTGGTCTAAAGTAGTGCACTATATAGGGAATAGGGTGCCATAGGGCTCTGGTCTAAAGTAGTGCACTATATAGGGAATAGAGTGCCATAGGGCTCTGGTCTAAAGTATTGCACTATATAGGGAATAGAGTGCCATAGGGCTCTGGTCTAAAGTAGTGCACTACATAGGGAATAGAGTGCCATAGGGCTCTAGTCTAAAGTAGTGTACTATATAGGGAATAGGGTCCACTAGGACTCTGGTCTAAAGTAGTGTACTATATTGGGAATAGGGTTCCATAGGGCTCTGGTCTAAAGTAGTGCACTATATAGGGAATAGGGTCCACTAGGACTCTGGTCTAAAGTAGTGTACTATATAGGGAATAGGGTTCCATAGGGCTCTGGTCTAAAGTAGTGCACTATATAGGGAATAGGGTGCCATAGGGCTCTGGTCTAAAGTACTGCACTATATAGGGAATAGGGTCCACTAGGACTCTGGTCTAAAGTAGTGTACTATATAGGGAATAGGGTTCCATAGGGCTCTGGTCTAAAGTAGTGCACTATATAGGGAATAGGGTGCCATAGGGCTCTGGTCTAAAGTAGTGCACTATATAGGGAATAGGGTGCCATAGGTCTCTGGTCTAAAGTAGTGCACTATATAGGGAATAGGGTGCCATAGGGCTCTGGTCTAAAGTAATGCACTATATAGGGAATAGGGTTCCATAGGGCTCTGGTCTAAAGTAGTGCACTATATAGGGAATAGGGGTGCCATAGGGCTCTGGTCTAAAGTAGTGCACTATATAGGGAATAGGGTGCCATAGGAGCTCTGGTCTAAGTAGTGCACTATATAGGGAATAGGGTGCCATAGGTCTCTGGTCT
>NW_025760242.1:0-3807 GCF_021184085.1 Oncorhynchus gorbuscha
GGCAGGACCAAATCAGAGAGGTAGGTAGGAGCAAGCCCATGTAATGCTTTGTAGGTTAGCAGTAAAACCTTGAAATCAGCCCTTGCTTTGACAGGAAGCCAGTGTAGAGAGGCTAGCACTGGAGTAATATGATCAAATTTTTGGTTCTAGTCAGGATTCTAGCAGCCGTATTTAGCACTAACTGAAGTTTATTTAGTGCTTTATCCGGGTAGCCGGAAAATAGAGCATTGCAGTAGTCTAACCTAGAAGTGACAAAAGCATGGATTAATTTTTCTGCATCATTTTTGGACAGAAAGTTTCTGATTTTTGCAATGTTACGTAGATGGAAAAAGCTGTCCTCGAAATGGTCTTGATATGTTCTTCAAAGAGATCAGGGTCCAGAGTAACGCCGAGGTCCTTCACAGTTTTATTTGAGACGACTGTACAACCATTAAGATTAATTGTCAGATTCAACAGAAGATCTCTTTGTTTCTTGGGACCTAGAACAAGCATCTCTGTTTTGTCCGAGTTTAATAGTAGAAAGTTTGCAGCCATCCACTTCCTTATGTCTGAAACACATGCTTCTAGCGAGGGCAATTTTGGTGCTTCACCATGTTTCATTGAAATGTACAGCTGTGTGTCATCCGCATAGCAGTGAAAGTTTACATTATGTTTTCGAATAACATCCCCAAGAGGTAAAATATATAGTGAAAACAATAGTGGTCCTAAAACAGAACCTTGAGGAACACCGAAATGTACAGTTGATTTGTCAGAGGACAAACCATTCACAGAGACAAACTGATATCTTTCCGACAGATAAGACCTAAACCAGGCCAGAACATGTCCGTGTAGACCAATTTGGGTTTCCAATCTCTCCAAAAGAATGTGGTGATCGATGGTATCAAAAGCAGCACTAAGGTCTAGGAGCACGAGGACAGATGCAGAGCCTCGGTCCGATGCCATCAAAATGTCATTTACCACCTTCACAAGTGCCGTCTCAGTGCTATGATGGGGTCTAAAACCAGACTGAAGCATTTCGTATACATTGTTTGTCTTCAGGAAGGCAGTGAGTTGCTGCGCAACAGCCTTCTCTAAAATCTTTGAGAGGAATGGAAGATTCGATATAGGCCGATAGTTTTTATATTTTCTGGGTCAAGGTTTGGCTTTTTCAAGAGAGGCTTTATTACTGCCACTTTTAGTGAGTTTGGTACACATCCAGTGGATAGAGAGCCGTTTATTATGTTCAACATAGGAGGGCCAAGCACAGGAAGCAGCTCTTTCAGTAGTTTAGTTGGAATAGGGTCCAGTATACAGCTTGAAGGTTTAGAGGCCATGATTATTTTCATCATTGTGTCAAGAGATATAGTACTAAAACACTTGAGCGTCTCTCTTGATCCTAGGTCCTGGCAGAGTTGTGCAGACTCAGGACAACTGAGGTTTGGAGGAATACGCAGGTTTAAAGAGGAGTCCGTAATTTGCTTTCTAATAATCATAATCTTTTCCTCAAAAGTTCATGAATTTATCACTGCTAAAGTGCAAGTCATCCTCTCTTGGGGAATGCTGCTTTTTAGTTAGCTTTGCCACAGTATCAAAAGGAATTTCGGATTGTTCTTATTTTCCTCAATTAAGTTAGAAAAATAGGACGATCGAGCAGCAGTAAGGGCTCTTCGGTACTGCACGGTACCATCCTTCCAAGCTAGTCGGAAGACTTCCAGTTTGGTGTGGCGCCATTTCCGTTCCAATTTTCTGGAAGCTTGCTTCAGAGCTCGGGTATTTTCTGTGTACCATGGAGCTAGTTTCTTATGAGACATTTTTTTAGTTTTTAGGGTGCAACTGCATCTAGGGTATTGCGCAAGGTTAAATTGAGATCCTCAGTTAGGTGGTTAACGGATTTTTGTCCTCTGGCGTCCTTGGGTAGGCAGAGGGAGTCTGGAAGGGCATCAAGGAATCTTTGTGTTGTCTGTGAATTTATAGCACGACTTTTGATGTTCCTTGGTTGGGGTCTGAGCAGATTATTTGTTGCAATTGCAAACGTAATAAAATGGTGGTCTGATAGTCCAGGATTATGAGGAAAAACATTAAGATCCACAACATTTATTCCATGGGACAAAACTAGGTCCAGCGTATGACTGTGAGAGTGAGTGGGTCCAGAGACATGTTGGACAAAACCCACTGAGTCGATGATGGCTCCAAAAGCCTTTTGGAGTGGGTCTGTGGACTTTTCCATGTGAATATTAAAGTCACCAAAGATTAGAATATTATCTGCAATGACTACAAGGTCTGATAGGAATTCAGGGAACTCAGTGAGAAACGCTGTATATGGCCCAGGAGGCCTGTAAACAGTAGCTATAAAAAGTGATTGAGTAGGCTGCATAGATTTCATGACTAGAAGCTCAAAAGACGAAAACGTCATTTTTTTTTTGTAAATTGAAATTTGCTATCGTAAATGTTAGCAACACCTCCGCCTTTGCGGGATGCACGGGGGATATGGTCACTAGTGTAGCCAGGAGGTGAGGCCTCATTTAACACAGTAAATTCATCAGGCTTAAGCCATGTTTCAGTCAGGCCAATCACATCAAGATTATGATCAGTGATTAGTTCATTGACTATAATTGCCTTTGAAGTAAGGGATCTAACATTAAGTAGCCCTATTTTGAGATGTGAGGTATCATGATCTCTTTCAGTAATGACAGGAATGGAGGTGGTCTTTATCCTAGTGAGATTGCTAAGGCGAACACCGCCATGTTTAGTTTTGCCCAACCCAGGTCGAGGCACAGACACGGTCTCAATGGTGATAGCTGAGCTGACTACACTAACTATGCTAGTGGCAGACTCCACTATGCTGGCAGGCTGGCTAATAGCCTGCTGCCTGGCCTGCACCCTATTTCATTGTGGAGCTAGAGGAGTTAGAGCCCTGTCTATGTTGGCAGATAAGATGAGAGCACCCCTCCAGCTAGGATGGAGTCCGTCACTCCTCAGCAGGTCAGGCTTGGTCCTGTTTGTGGGCGAGTCCCAGAAGAGGGCCAATTATCTACAAATTCTATCTTTTGGGAGGGCAGAAAACAGTTTTCAACCAGCGATTGAGTTGTGAGACTCTGCTGTGAGCTCATCACTCCCCTAACTGGGAGGGCCAGAGACAATTACTCGATGCCGACACATCTTTTTAGCTGATATGCACGCAGAAGCTATGTTGCGCTTGGTGATCTCTGACTGTTTCATCCCTAACATCGTTGGTGCCGTGGATACAATATCTCTATACTCTCTACACTCGCCAGTTTTAGCTTTAGCCAGCACCATCTTCAGATTAGCCTTAACGTGGTAGCCCTGCCCCGGGTAAACAGTGTATGATCGCTGGATGATTGGCTAAGTCTAATACTGCGGGTAATGGAGTCGCCAATGACTAGAGTTTTCAATTTGTCAGAGCTAATGGTGGGAAGCTTAGGCGTCTCAGACCCCCGTAACGGGAGGAGTAGAGACCAGGAAGACTCGGCCTCTGACACCGACCCGCTGTAATGGGAGAACCGGTTGAAAGTTTCTGTCTGCTGAATGAGCGACACCGGTTGAGCGTTCTACAGCATTTCCTTCCAGAAACCGTGAAAGTTGTCCGGCTGCGGGGACTGTGCCAGGGATTTATCTACTATCTGTGCCTGAGTGGCACAGGCGCTGTTTCATCCTTTCCTACACTGGGAAATTACCCTTGCCCTACTTGATTGCGTCTGAAGCTGGGCTTGCAATTACAGCTATCCTCGCCGTAAAGAAGTGACACAGCTTGCAATTAGAAGGCATCATGTTAATGTTACTACTTAGCTTCGGCTGTTGGAGGTCCTG
>NW_025760243.1:0-3807 GCF_021184085.1 Oncorhynchus gorbuscha
GGTCCTATCACACTTAGAGTACTGTCCAGTTATATGGTCAATCCCTGGTCCTATCACACTTAGAGTACTGTCCAGTTATATGGTCAATCCCTGGTCCTATCACACTTAGAGTACTGTCCAGTTATATGGTCAATCCCTGGTCCTATCACACTTAGAGTACTGTCCAGTTATATGGTCAATCCCTGGTCCTATCACACTTAGAGTACTGTCCAGTTATATGGTCAATCCCTGGTCCTATCACACTTACAGTACTGTCCGGTTATATGGTCAATCCCTGGTCCTATCACACTTAGAGTACTGTTCAGTTATATGGTCAATCCCTGGTCCTATCACACTTAGAGTACTGTCCAGTTATATGGTCAATCCCTGGTCCTATCACACTTAGAGTACTGTCCAGTTATATGGTCAATCCCTGGTCCTATCACACTTAGAGTACTGTCCAGTTATATGGTCAATCCCTGGTCCTATCACACTTAGAGTACTGTCCAGTTATATGGTCAATCCCTGGTCCTATCACACTTAGAGTACTGTCCAGTTATATGGTCAATCCCTGGTCCTATCACACTTAGAGTACTGTCCAGTTATATGGTCAATCCCTGGTCCTATCACACTTAGAGTACTGTCCAGTTATATGGTCAATCCCTGGTCCTATCACACTTAGAGTACTGTCCAGTTATATGGTCAATCCCTGGTCCTATCACACTTAGAGTACTGTCCAGTTATATGGTCAATCCCTGGTCCTATCACACTTAGAGTACTGTCCAGTTATATGGTCAATCCCTGGTCCTATCACACTTAGAGTACTGTCCAGTTATATGGTCAATCCCTGGTCCTATCACACTTAGAGTACTGTCCAGTTATATGGTCAATCCCTGGTCCTATCACACTTAGAGTACTGTCCAGTTATATGGTCAATCCCTGGTCCTATCACACTTAGAGTACTGTCCAGTTATATGGTCAATCCCTGGTCCTATCACACTTAGAGTACTGTCCAGTTATATGGTCAATCCCTGGTCCTATCACACTTAGAGTACTGTCCAGTTATATGGTCAATCCCTGGTCCTATCACACTTAGAGTACTGTCCAGTTATATGGTCATCTGCAGCAAAGAAAGATCTGAAAAAGCTCCAAATGGCTCAAAACACGGCTGGTAGATTATCACTTCATTGCTCTAAGCGTATGAGTATTATCCAAATGCATCAGAATCTCTCATGGCTTCACGTTAAAAACAAATTATTATCTAGTCTTCCGGTTGTCTTTAGGAATATTAACTTTTTTTAAAACCGTAGTATTTTTCAGTCCAGTTTGTACATACATGAGAACCATATCAGGCCAAACACAGAAATACAAAAAACATAGAAACACAAACATAGCCCACCCCAACTCAAGCCCTGACCATACTAAATAAAAACAAAACAAAGGAAATAAAAGGTCAGAACGTGACACCCAAGCCAAGGACAAATCACCTTAAATCTACAGTTTTATATAGAGCCAATGGAACTGTTTACCAATCCATATTTGGATTCTGAATCATTCAGATGATCATTGGAAAACTTCAGATGGGAATGTACAGTGGGGCAAAAAAGTATTTAGTCAGCCAGCAATTGTGCAAGTTCTCCCACTTAAAAAGATGAGAGAGGCCTGTAATTTTCATCATAGGTACACTTCAACAATGACAGACAAAACGAGAGAAAAACAATCCAGAAAATCACATTGTAGGATTTTAAATGAATTTATTTGCAAATTATGGTGGGAAATAAATATTTGGTCACCTACAAACAAGCAAGATTTCTGGCTCTTAAAGACCTGTAACTTCTTCTTTAAGAGGCTCCTCTGTCCTCCACTCATTACCTGTATTAATGGCACCTGTTTGAACTTGTTTTCAGTATAAAGACACCTGTCCACAACCTCAAACAGTCATGTTCCAAACTCCACTATGGCCAAGACCAAGAAGCTGTCACCCTCCAAAATAAAATTGTAGACCTACACCAGGCTGGGAAGACTGAATCTGCAATAGAGTGAGCAGCTTGAAATGTTTGAGGGGAAGAAATCAACTGCGGGAGCAATTGTTAGGAAATGGAAGACATACAAGACCACTGATAATCTCCCTCGATCTGGGCTCACGCAAGATCTCACCCCGTGGGGTCACAATGATCACGCGCAACGGTAGCAAAAAATCCCCAAACTCACAGGGGGACCTAGTAAATGACCTGCAGAGCTGGGACCAAAGTAACAAAGCCTACCATCAGTAACACACAACGCCATAGGAGACTCAAATCCTGCAGTGCCAGGCGTGTCCCTGGTCAGTACATGTCCAGGCCCATCTGAAGTTTGACGAGAGAGCATTTGATGATCCAGAAGAAGTTTGGGAGAATGTCATATGAACCCAAATAAAACTTTTCAAACTCACCTGCTGAGTTGAAATCAAAGAAACATACCACTGTGAAGCAGGGGGTGGAAACATCATGCTTTGGGCTGTTTTTCTGCAACGGGACCATACAGGAAGACTTGATCCGGTAGTTGAAAGAATGAATGGGACCATGTATCGTGAGATTTTGAGGAAACCTACCTCCGCTCAGCAAGGATTTCCATGATGAAACGTAATAAAGTCTTCAGCATGACAATGATCCCAAACACCGCCCGGGCAACGAAGGAGTGACTTACAAGAAGAGCTCAAGGTCCTGGAGTGGTTTGTGCTGGCCCTGTCTCAACCCCAGAAACCTTTGAGGGAGTTGAAAAAGTCCTGCTCTTGCCCAGCAACAGCCCCATAAACATCACTTCATTCTAGAGGATCTAAAAGGAAGAATGGGCCAAAATACCAGCAACAGTGAAAACCTTGTGAAGGCCACAGAAAACATTTGACTTCTGTCAGCCAACAAGGGTATATAACAAAGTATTGAAATAAACTTTGTTATTGACCAAAATATTTTCCTACCATAATTTGCAAATAAATTCATTAAAAATCCTACTATGTGATTTGTCTGTCATAGTTGAAGTGTACCTTTGATGAAAATTACAGGCCTCTCTCATCTTATTAAGTGGGAGAACTTGCACAATTGGTGGCTGACTAAATACTATTTGCCCCACTGTATATGTGCTTTCTTGAGCAGGGGGACCTTGAGGGCACTGCAGGATTTCAGTCCATCACAGCGTAGTGTGTTACCAATTGTTTTATTTTGTTTTCTATGGTCCCAGCTGCCTTGAGATCATTGACAAGATCCTCCTGTTTAGTTCTGGACTGATTCCTCACCGTTCTCATGATCATTACAACACCACGAGGCGAGATCTTACATGGAGACCCAGGCCGAGGGAGATTGAAAGTTATTTTGTGTTTCTTCCATTTGCGAATAATCGGACCAACTCTTGTCACCTTCTCACCAAGCTGCTTGGAGATGGTCTTGTAGGTCTACAATCTTGTCCCGGACATATTTGGAGAGCTCTTTGGTCTTGGCCATGGTGGAGAGTTTGGAATCTGATTGATTGATTGCTTCTGTGGACATGTATCTTTTATACAGGTAACATGCTGAGATTAGGAGCACTCCCTTTAAGAGTGTGCTCCTAATCTCAGCTCATTACCTGTATAAAAAGACACCCGGGAGCCAGAAATCTTTCTGATTGAGAGGGTGTCAAATACTTACATTTGAAGTCGGAAGTTTACATACACCTCAGACAAATACATTTAATCTCAGTTTTTCACAATTCCTGACATTTAATCAGAGTAAAAAGTCCCTGTTTTAGGTCAGTTAGCATCACCACTTTATTTTAAGAATGTGAAATAATAATAATAGTAGAGAGAATGATTTATTT
>NW_025760244.1:0-3807 GCF_021184085.1 Oncorhynchus gorbuscha
TTTCCCATATCTCACATAGCCTCTAGCCTGGTCCCAGATCTGTTTCCCATATCTCACATAGCCTCTAGCCTGGTCCCAGATCTGTTTCCCATATCTCACATAGCCTCATCTAGCCTGGTCCCAGATCTGCTTCCCATATCTCACATAGCCTCATCTAGCCTGGTCCCAGATCTGCTTCCCATATCTCACATAGCCTCATCTAGCCTGGTCCCAGATCTGCTTCCCATATCTCACATAGCCTCTAGCCTGGTCCCAGATCTGCTTCCCATATCTCACATAGCCTCATCTAGCCTGGTCCCAGATCTGTTTCCCATATCTCACATAGCCTCTAGCCTGGTCCCAGATCTGCTTCCCATATCTCACATAGCCTCATCTAGCCTGGTCCCAGATCTGTTTCCCATATCTCACATAGCCTCATCTAGCCTGGTCCCAGATCTGCTTCCCATATCTCACATAGCCTCATCTAGCCTGGTCCCAGATCTGTTTCCCATATCTCACATAGCCTCTAGCCTGGTCCCAGATCTGTTTCCCATATCTCACATAGCCTCTAGCCTGGTCCCAGATCTGTTTCCCATATCTCACATAGCGTCATCTAGCCTGGTCCCAGATCTGTTTCCCATATCTCACATAGCCTCTAGCCTGGTCCCAGATCTGCTTCCCATATCTCACATAGCCTCATCTAGCCTGGTCCCAGATCTGTTGGTGTTATTTCCTACTCCATTGCTGTCTTTATTTGGCACGACAATGACTGACAATTAGCTGTCAGGATAGCACAAATAGACTGTCAGTCAGGCTATATAGAACAGGTTTGTCACTACTAAACAGTCAGACCGTCAATCAGTCAATCAGTCAGACAGTCAGTCAGTCAATCAGTCAGTCAGGCAGGTCGTCAGTCAGTCAGTCTCTTCTCCCAACAAGCTCTCACGGTCTCACTGCAGAATTAGACATTTTACCACATCATCCATATCCTCCATAATACACATTTCAGAGTTGCTCCAAACGTACATTTTCAAAGTTAAGGGTTAAGTTTAAACACTTTTTCCAAATAGTTAAGGTATTGGGTTAAGGTTTGGGATAGGGTTAAATCCCCCCCATACATTGGCTGATATGGGATTACGCAGATTATCCAGCACCCCTTTCCACAACGCCTCAAAACCCAAGCTTTGCTGGTAATATCGCTAACTGCTGCACCTAGTCGTCGGTTTTGAAAGCATTTCCCAATGTCATCAGGACATGGATAGACGTCCAATTTCGGTATCAATGTGTTGGGTCTCATTAATTAAGGTCTAAGGGCCCGGGGCTTGGACTTCTTCTATTCTAACATATGGAATTGTTTTAATATGGTCATATGGAATTGTTTTAATATGGTCATATGGAATTGTTTTAATATGGTCATATGGAATTGTTTTAATATGGTCATATGGAATTGTTTTAATATGGTCATATGGAATTGTTTTAAGATGGACATACCAATGATCATTAGGCTATTTAAATTTTTAGGACCACTGTAAATATAATTTAAAAAAATCACAACTAACAATTATTTGATGATTGAATTTGTCCTTACTGCTATTAGCCCATTTTAACAGATTTATACAGCAAAACAAACTGTTTGGATGTTGGTATATCGGACCGAGTCCCGTGACCCTTGTGGGAGTCGTAAGAGCCAATCGGAGAACACCATTGTGTTCGTGAGACTCTCATCTTTCCATAAAGGGTCCTTTTCGTTTTGCCCAAACCGTTCGGACACGACAGATGTCTCCTGGACTGAGAGACTCCATTGTAGCTCTGCCACCTTTCACCACACGTGCGGCGACATCGGCATGCAACCAAAACAACAACAACAACGAATTAACATAATAAACAAATCTATCTGTTTGTCTAGCTGTCGGCAGATGTGGTGGATTGAGACGCATACAACCAAAACAAAACAAACAACAACATATGTCCAGCTTAAACAGACAGATTTGTTAATTATGTTAATTTGATTTTGTTTTTGCTGGGGGCACAGACACCAACTCTAGGTTTAAACACTGTGTTGAAACAGGCCAGAGGCAGTCAGTCCCAAACAGCACTCTATTCCTTATGTAGTGAAATACATGCGTGTCAGAGCCCTATCGGCCCGTTACGATCTCCATGGGGAACCATTTGGGCCACATCCAAGGAGGAACAGGACAGGAGCACATCGGAATGAACGACTTGGGTCATCTTGACATCGGCCTACTGCGGCTAACGTATACTGTAGGTGACAACATGAGAAGTCAGGACACAGACTGACCCGCCAGTCCAGCTAGACCCCAATCAACTACAACAAGGCACAAGGCAACAGCAGTAACGCTGAGACCACGGAAGTAGAGGTCTATACGCCTCTCTGAATAACAGTGTCTGCTGCTAAATGACTACAACGGAGACATGTACATTTGGAGATGAACAATTGAGAAAACAGTTTTATAAAGGATCAGAGATCAGGCCTCTTCAGTACTGAGAACGTCATCATTTCAGGGACACCACAATCGCTGTTTAGCAATTTCATAATGTTCATAGGTGGGTGTGCAAGAGAGAAGCTGGCTTAGTGTGTGTATATGTAGGTGTGTATCTGAACGTGTGTATGTCTCTATGTGTGTGTGTGTGTGTCTGTGTGTGTGTGTGTGTCTGTGTCTCTGAGTGTGTGTGTGTGTGTGTGTCTCTGTGTGTGTGATAGCGGCGGTGTAGAAGGGTATCTGGGGTTCAGAGGTCAGTGGTAGCCTTGGCGGTGAGGGCCTGGATACGGCTGGTGTTACAGCTCTTACAGAGGACATGTCCGTCCAAGGGGTAACAACCCTGGTTGTCCCCTTCAGACAGAGGAGAACCACAGTCCTGAAGAGGAGAGACACACACACACAGACACACAGACACACACACACACACACACACATACAGACACACATACAGACACACACACACACACACACACACACACACACACACACACACACACACACACACACACACACACACACACACACACACACACACACACACACACACACACACACACACACACACACACACACACACACACACACACAATGTCATGATATGGTTACACACACCTGCGCATCACACACACAGTGTCCTGATACACATGAACAAAGACCAGTGTTTTGTGAGTCTTGGTTAGGATGCACACAGGGAACAAGGCTATTTTCAGCTTGTAGAGGGGAGACCATAAAGGTGACCAGAGTGGATGGCTGGAAACAGATCCCGGTTCAATGCTTTATCATATATTAAACATGGAGGTTAGGGCTTTATCATAAATTAAACATGGAGGTTAGGGCTTTATCATATATTAAACATGGAGGTTAGGGCTTTATCATATATTAAACATGGAGGTTAGGGCTTTATCATATATTAAACATGGAGGTTAGGGCTTTATCATATATTAAACATGGTTAGGACTTTATCATATATTAAACATGGAGGTTAGGGCTTTATCATATATTAAACATGGAGATTAGGGCTTTATCATATATTAAACATGGAGGTTAGGGCTTTATCATATATTAAACATGGAGGTTAGGGCTTTATCATATATTAAACATGGAGGTTAGGACTTTATCATATATTAAACATGGAGGTTAGGGCTTTATCATATATTAAACATGGAGGTTAGGGCTTTATCATATATTAAACATGGAGGTTAGGGCTTTATCATATATTAAACATGGAGGTTAGGGCTTTATCATATATTAAACATGGAGGTTAGGGCTTTATCATATATTAAACATGGAGGTTAGGGCTTTATCATATATTAAACATGGAGGTTAG
>NW_025760245.1:0-3806 GCF_021184085.1 Oncorhynchus gorbuscha
GGTATCCACCTTGACAAAGTATGTATTGTGTGAAAGTCCAAAATGACAGTGAATTCATTTTCACTCAACACTGTCTTTTTGAAAGGTTTGCTGCCCCGTGTGAGGATCGAACTCACGACCTTCAGATTATGAGACTGACGCGCTACCTACTGCGCTAACGAGGCCCTTCTTGCAAAAATATCCAAAATGAAGAAAAAAATATTGATTCCCGAACGTCAGATTTTTACAGTGATGTTGAAACCACCGTGCCAAAATGTATGTATGGTCTGAAATTCGACAACCCCTGAGACAAAAAGATTGATTTCATTCTAAAGTAATACATATCGATATGGACCTTACGATGTGGTATCCACCTTGACAAAAGTATGTATTGTGTGAAAGTCCAAAATGACAGTGTATTCATTTTCACCTTCAGCCAACACTGTCTTTTTAAAGGTTTGATGCCCGTGTTAGAATCAAACTCACGACCTTCAGATTATGAGACTGACACGCTACCTACTGCGCTAACGAGGTACTTCTTGTAAAAATATCCAAAAGAAAAAAAAATATTGATAGCGAACTTCAGATTTTTACAGTGATGTTGAAACCACCATGCCAAAATGTATGTATGGTCTGAAATTCGACAACCCCTGATAAAAAAGATTGATTTCATTCTAAAGTAATACATATCGATATGGACCTTACGATGTGGTATCCACCTTGACAAAAGTATGTATTGTGTGAATGTCCAAAACGACAGGGAATTCATTTTCAGCCAACACTGTCTTTTTGAAAGGTTTGCTGCCCCGTGTGAGGATCGAACTCACGACCTTCAGATTATGAGACTGACACGCTACCTACTGCGCTAACGAGGCCCTTCTTGCAAAAATATCCAAAATGAAGAAAAAATATGATTCCCGAACGTCAGATTTTTACAGTGATGTTGAAACCACCGTGCCAAAATGTATGTATGGTCTGAAATTCGACAACCCTGAGAAAAAGATTGATTTCATTCTAAAGTAATACATATCGATATGGACCTTACGATGTGGTATCCACCTTGACAAAAGTATGTATTGTGTGAAAGTCCAAAACAACAGTGAATTCATTTTCACCTTCAACACTGTCTTTTTGAAAGGTTTGCTGCCCCGTGTGAGGGATCAAACTCACGACCTTCAGATTATGAGACTGACGCGCTGAGGCCCTTCTTTCAAAAATATCCAATGACCTTCAGATATGAGACGATAAACCGACTTCTGCCAACGCTTGATGTTGAAACCACCTTGATTATGAGACCAAAATGATGTAAAAATATCCAAAAAGAAGAAGAAAAATATTGATACCGAACTTCAGATTTTTTACAGTGATGTTGAAACCACCGTGCCAAAAATGTATGTATGGTCTGAAATTCGACAACCCCTGAGAAAAAGATTGATTTCATTCTAAAGTAATACATATCGATATGGACCTTACGATGTGGTATCCACCTTGACAAAAGTATGTATTGTGTGAAAGTCCAAAATGACAGTGAATTCATTTTTTTCAGCCAACACTGTCTTTTTGAAAGGTTTGCTGCCCCGTGTGAGGATCAAACTCACGACCTTCAGATTATGAGACTGACACGCTACCTACTGCGCTAACGAGGCCCTTCTTGTAAAAATATCCAAAAGGAAGAAAAAAAATATTGATACCGAACTTCAGATTTTTACAGTGATGTTGAAACCACCGTGCCAAAATGTATGTATGGTCTGAAATTCGACAACCCCTGAGAAAAAAGATTGATTTCATTCTAAAGTAATACATATCGATATGGACCTTACGATGTGGTATCCACCTTGACAAAAGTATGTATTGTGTGAAAGTCCAAAATGACAGTGTATTCATTTTCACCTTCAGCCAACACTGTCTTTTTAAAAGGTTTGCTGCCCCGTGTGAGGATCGAACTCACAACCTTCAGATTATGAGACTGACGCGCTACCTACTGCACTAACGAGGCCCTTCATGAAAAAATATCCAAAATGAAGGAAAAAAATATTGATACCGAACGTCAGATTTTTACAGTGATGTTGAAACCACCGTGCCAAAATGTATGTATCGTCTGAAATTCGACAACCCCTAGAGAAAAAAGATTGATTTCATTCTAAAGTAATACATATCGATATGGACCTTACGATGTGGTATCCACCTTGACAAAAGTATGTATTGTGTGAAAGTCCAAAAACGACAGTGAATTCATTTTCACCTTCAGCCAACACTGTCTTTTTGAAAGGTTTGCTGCCCCGTGTGAGGATCGAACTCACGACCTTCAGATTATGAGACTGACACGCTACCTACTGCGCTAACAAGGCACTTCTTGTAAAAATATCCAAAAAGAAAAAAAAATATTGATCCCGAACTTCAGATTTTTACAGTGATGTTGAAACCACCGTGCCAAAATGTATGTATGGTCTGAAATTCGACAACCCCTGAGACAAAAAGATTGATTTCATTCTAAAGTAATACATATCGATGTGTACCTTCCGATGTGGTATCCACCTTGACAAAAGTATGTATTGTATGAAAGTCCAAAATGACAGTGAATTCATTTTCACCTTCAGCCAACACTGTCTTTTTGAAAGGTTTGCTGCCCCGTGTGAGGATCGAACTCACGACCTTCAGATTATGAGACTGACGCGCTACCTACTGCGCTAACGAGGCACTTTTGGCAAAAATACCCAAAAGGAAGAAAAAAATATTGATACCGAACTTCAGATTTTTACAGTGATGTTGAAACCACCTTGCCAAAATGTATGTATGGTCTGAAATTCGACAACCCCTGAGAAAAAAGATTGATTTCATTCTAAAGTAATACATATCGATATGGACCTTACGATGTGGTATCCACCTTGACAAAAGTATGTATTGTGTGAAAGTCCAAAACAACAGTGAATTCATTTTCAGCCAACACTGTCTTTTTGAAAGGTTTGCTGCCCCGTGTGAGGATCGAACTCACGACCTTCAGATTATGAGACTGACGCGCTACCTACTGCGCTAACGAGGCCCTTCTTGCAAAAATATCCAAAATGAAGAAAAAAATATCGATTCCCGAACGTCAGATTTTTACAGTGATGTTGAAACCACCGTGCCAAAATGTATGTATGGTCTGAAATTCGACAACCCCTGAGACAAAAAAGATTGATTTCATTCTAAAGTAATACATATCGATATGGACCTTACGATGTGGTATCCACCTTGACAAAAGTATGTATTGTGTGAAAGTCCAAAATGACAGTGTATTCATTTTCACCTTCAGCCAACACTGTCTTTTTAAAAGGTTTGCTGCCCCGTGTGAGGATCAAACTCACGACCTTCAGATTATGAGACTGACGCGCTACCTACTGCGCTAACGAGGCCCTTCTTTCAAAAATATCCAAAATAAAGAAAAAAATATCGATACCGAACGTCAGATTTTTACAGGACGCACTACCTACTGCGCTAACGAGGCCCTTCTTGTAAAAATATCCAAAAAGAAGAAAAAAATATTGATACAGAACTTCAGATTTTTACAGTGTTGTTGAAACCATCGTGCCAAAATGTATGCATGGTCTGAAATTCGACAACTCCTGACAAAAAAGATTGATTTCATTCTAAAGTAATGTATATCGTGGACCTTAGAATGTGGTATCCACCTTGACAAAAAGTATGTATTGTGAATGTCCAAATGACAGCAGTGAATTCATCATCTTCAGTCAACACTGTCTTTTTGAAAGGTTTGCTGCCTGCAGGATCGAACCTATGGTTCTTCTCAGATGGTGAGACTTGATGCCTACCTACTGCGCTAACGAGGC
>NW_025760246.1:0-3804 GCF_021184085.1 Oncorhynchus gorbuscha
TCTACAGTATAACTAGTATCTCTACAGTATAACTAGTATCTTCCTCTCTACAGTATAACTAGTATCTCTACAGTATAACTAGTATCTCTCCTCTCACAGTATCACTAGTATCTCTACAGTATAACTAGTATCTCTCCTCTACAGTATCACTAGTATCTCTACAGTATAACTAGTATCTCTCCTCTACAGTATAACTAGTATCCTCTCTACAGTATAACTAGTATTCTACAGTATAACTAGTATCTCTCCTCCTACAGTATAACTAGTATCTCTCCTCTACAGTATAACTAGTATCTCTCCTCTACAGTATCACTAGTATCTCTACAGTATCACTAGTATCTCTACAGTATCACTAGTATCTCTACAGTATAACTAGTATCTCTCCTCTCTACAGTATAACTAGTATCTCTCCTCTCTACAGTATAACTAGTATCTCTCCTCTCTACAGTATCACTAGTATCTCTCTCTCTACAGTATCACTAGTATCTCTCTCTACAGTATCACTAGTATCTCCTCTCTACAGTATCACTAGTATCTCTCCTCTCTACAGTATCACTAGTATCTCTCCTCTCTACAGTATCACTAGTATCTCTCCTCTCTACAGTATCACTAGTATCTCTCCTCTCTACAGTATCACTAGTATCTCTCCCTCTACAGTATCACTAGTATCTCTCCTCTCTACAGTATCACTAGTATCTCTCCTCTCTACAGTCATCTCCTCCTCTACAGTATCACTAGTATCTCTCCTCTCTACAGTATAACTAGTATCTCTCCTCTCTACAGTATCACTCAGTACTCTCTACAGTATAACTAGTATCTCTCCTCTCTACAGTATCACTAGTATCTCTACAGTATAACTAGTATCTCTCCTCTCTACAGTATCACTAGTATCTCCTCTACAGTATCACTAGTATCTCTCCTCGCTACAGTATCACTAGTATCCTCTCTACAGTATAACTTAGTATCTCTCCTCTCTACAGTATCAACTAGTATCTCTCCTCTCTACAGTATAACTAGTATCTCTCCTCTCTACAGTATAACTAGTATCTCTCCTCTCTACAGTATAACTAGTATCTCTCCTCTCTACAGTATAACTAGTATCTCTCCTCTACAGTATCTCTCCTCTCTACAGTATCTCTCCTCTCTACAGTATAACTAGTATCTCTCCTCTCTACAGTATCTCTCCTCTCTACAGTATCACTAGTATCTCTCCTCTCTACAGTATCACTAGTATCTCTCCTCTCTACAGTATCACTAGTATCTCTCCTCTCTACAGTATCACTAGTATCTCTCCTCTACAGTATCACTAGTATCTCTCTACAGTATCACTAGTATCTCTACAGTATCACTAGTATCTCTACAGTATCACTAGTATCTCTACAGTATCACTAGTATCTCTACAGTATCACTAGTATCTCGCCTCTCTACAGTATCACTAGTATCTCTCCTCTCTACGGTATAACTAGTATCTCTACAGTATAACTAGTATCTCTACAGTATAACTAGTATCTCTACAGTATCACTAGTATCTCTACAGTATCACTAGTATCTCTACAGTATCACTAGTATCTCGTCTCTCTACAGTATCACTAGTATCTCTCTCTACAGTATCACTAGTATCTCTACAGTATCACTAGTATCTCTCCTCTCTACAGTATCACTAGTATCTCTCCTCTCTACTGTATCACTAGTATCTCTCCTCTCTACAGTATCACTAGTATCTCTCCTCTACAGTATCACTAGTATCTCTCCTCTCTACAGTATCACTAGTATCTCTCCTCTCTACAGTATCACTAGTATCTCTACAGTATAACTAGTATCTCTCCTCGCTACAGTATAACTAGTATCTCTCCTCGCTACAGTATAACTAGTATCTCTCCTCTCTACAGTATAACTAGTATCTCTCCTCTCTACAGTATAACTAGTATCTCCTCTCTACAGTATCACTAGTATCTCCTCTCTACAGTATCACTAGTATCTCTCCTCTCTACAGTATCACTAGTATCTCTCCTCTCTACAGTATCACTAGTATCTCTCCTCTCTACAGTATCACTAGTATCTCTCCTCTCTACAGTATCACTAGTATCTCTCCTCTACAGTATCACTAGTATCTCTACAGTATCACTAGTATCTCTACAGTATCACTAGTATCTCTCACAGTATCACTAGTATCTCTACAGTATCACTAGTATCTCTACAGTATCACTAGTATCTCTACAGTATCACTATCTCTACAGTATCACTAGTATCTCTCCTCTCTACAGTATCACTAGTATCTCTCCTCTCTACAGTATCACTAGTATCTCTCCTCCTACAGTATTACTAGTATCTCTCCTCTCTACAGTATCACTAGTATCTCTCTCTCTACAGTATCACTAGTATCTCTCCTCTCACAGTATCACTAGTATCTCTCTCTCTACAGTATCACTAGTATCTCTCCTCTCTACAGTATCACTAGTATCTCTCCTCTCTACAGTATAACTAGTATCTCTCCTCTCTACAGTATCTCTGCTCTCCTCTACAGTATCACTAGTATCTCTCCTCTCTACAGTATCACTAGTATCTCTCCTCTCTACAGTATCACTAGTATCTCTCCTCTCTACAGTATCACTAGTATCTCTCCTCTCTACAGTATAACTAGTATCTCTCCTCTCTACAGTATAACTAGTATCTCTCCTCTCTACAGTATCTCTCCTCTCTACAGTATCACTAGTATCTCTCCTCTCTACAGTATCACTAGTATCTCCTCTCTACAGTATAACTAGTATCTCTCCTCTCTACAGTATCACTAGTATCTCTCCTCTCTACAGTATCACTAGTATCTCTCCTCTCTACAGTATCACTAGTATCTCTCCTCTCTACAGTATCACTAGTATCTCTCCTCTCTACAGTATCACTAGTATCTCTCCTCTCTACAGTATCACTAGTATCTCTCCTCTCTACAGTATCACTAGTATCTCTACAGTATCTACTAGTATCTACCAGTATCACTAGTATCTCTCACAGTATCACTAGTATCTACAGTATCACTAGTATCTCTACAGTATCACTAGTACTCTCTCACAGTATCACTAGTATCTCTACAGTATCACTAGTATCTCTACAGTATCACTAGTATCTCTACAGTATCACTAGTATTCCTCTCTACAGTATCACTAGTATCTCTACAGTATCACTAGTATCTCTACAGTATCACTAGTATCTCTACAGTATCACTAGTATCTCCCTCTACAGTATCACTAGTATTCTACAGTATCACTACTATCTCTACAGTATCACTAGTATCTCTCCTCTCTACAGTATCACTAGTATCTCCCCTCTACAGTATCACTAGTATCTCTCACAGTATCACTAGTATCTCTCCTCTCTACAGTATCACTAGTATCTCTCCTCTACAGTATCACTAGTATCTCTCCTCTCTACAGTATCACTAGTATCTCCCTACAGTATCACTAGTATCTCTACAGTATCACTAGTATCTCTCTACAGTATCACTAGTATCTCCTCTCTACAGTATCACTAGTATCTCTACAGTATCACTAGTATCTCTACAGTATCACTAGTATCTCTACAGTATCACTAGTATCTCTCCTCTCTACAGTATCACTAGTATCTCCCTCCCAGGTATACACTAGTATCTCTCCTCTCTACAGTATCACTAGTATCTCTCCTCTACAGTATCACTAGTATCTCTCCTCTCTACAGTATCACTAGTATCTCTCCTCTCTACAGTATCACTAGTATCTCTCCTCTCTACAGTATCACTAGTATCTCTCCTCTCTACAGTATCACTAGTATCTCTCC
>NW_025760247.1:0-3804 GCF_021184085.1 Oncorhynchus gorbuscha
CCCCTTTCTTCACCTCTCCATTGCCCTCTATAATCTCTTCACTCCCCCTTTCTTCACCTCTCCATTGCCCTCTGTGTCTTTATCCTTTCATTCACCTCCATTTGCAGCATCGCAATCTCTTCATCCCCGGCTCATTCGCACTCTCCATTGCTTACTCTGTCTCTCTGTAGCCCCCCGTTCTTCCACCTCCATCTAGTAGCTCACTCTGTCTTCCTACCGCCGGCATTTCTTCACCTCCTCCGTTGCGCATCTGCACTCTTCAACACTTTTCGTTCGCCTTCGCCATTAGCCTCCCGATGTTCATCACATTCTCATCCGCCTCCGTATTGTACATCTCGACGTCTGCCTATTGCGTCTCTGTTCGCATATCCGTCTAACTATCCCGACGTTCACCTCCGTACGTTCCGCATCATCATTCCACTATCCTCATGTAGCTCACCCTGGTCGCATGTGCATGCGGATCTACGCCGCTCTTCCATGTCCCGTCCTCCTCTCTATGTTCTTCCCCGCGGTGTCCCCTGCCTCCCCCCCGTCTCTCCAGGGAGAACCACTGGGGCGTGTAGCAAGACTCTGGGGACTGTTACTACTGTGCGTCAGGTCTGACCCAACCCAAGGCAGACCATGCACACTGTTGGTAGAGATGGGCCTGGACATGATCGACACTATCACGTGAGTCTGCACTGACCACACACACTCACTACACGTGCACCACGCACACACAGTGATGCAGATTGTTTTCAGGATGCGTAAATCATGCCGCACCGCACAGCACACACACCGCTGCACACACGCACACACCGCACACGCAGCACCGCCGCACACACGCGCACACACACACACGCACACACACGCACACACACACACACACACACACACACACACACACACACACACACACACACACACACACACACACACACACACACACACACACACACACACACACACACACACACTCGAGAGACATGGTGTTGATCCCATACTCAGAATGAGAAGCAGAGCAGAGCATTTCTGCTGTTGTGTTGTTTCCTGTCTTTCTGTTGAGCGGATGGATGTCAATGGGCCTCATTATCACCCAGGACAAGTGTTGCCAGCCTCTCTCCTCCTCGCTCAAAACCTCCTCCCACTCCTCCCCTTGCTCATAAATATCCTCCTCACTGTATCATTCGCATCATCTCATCGCGTATGTGCGTTGATCATCTCATCTTATCGTCATTACGCATCATCTCTCATCATGTCGTTCCTTGGTCATCATCGCATCGATCGTACGCATCATCGTATTATGGAAATCAGACATCATCCCATCGCTTGTCTCTTAAGATGATCATCATCGCATAAATCGTTCGCATCATATATCATCGCGTCGTACGTTGTCCATATATATCACCTCGATCATACATCTATCTCTGCATATCATGTCGTTCGCTGTCCTCCTCCTGTCACGCATCCTCCTCATCACTCCCTAATACACATTCCTCCCTCCTCCCTTGCTCATAAATTGTCCCTCTCTCTCCCTCGCTCATTCCTCCTCTCTCCTCCCTGCTCTTACATTGTCCTCTCTCTCACCTCGCTCATACACACTCTCTCTCCTCCCTTGCTCATTCACAGTCTCTCTCCTCACCTCGCTCATACCTCCTCTCTCCTCCCTCCCTCATGACATTCCTCCATCCTCCCTTGCTCATAAGTGTCCTCTCTCCTCACCTTGCTCATTCCACTCCTCTCCCTCCCTCCCTCATACACCTCCTCTCTCCTCCCTCCCTCTTACACTCCTCTCCTCCCTCGCTCATACATTGTCCTCTCTCCTCACCTCAGCTCCTGTGCACTCCTCTCTCCTCCCTCGGCCTCATACACACTACTAATTTCTCTCTGTTCTTATAGGTTGCCCTCTTTTTTCTCTCTCTATTCCATATGGTCCTCCCTTTTTCTCTCCTATTCCTTATGGTCCTCTCTTTCTCTCTCTATTCCTTATGGTCCTCTCTTTCTCTCTCTATTCCTTATGGTCTCTTTTCTCCTCTATTCCATATGGTCCTCTCTTTCTCTCTCTATTCCGTATGGTCCTATTTTTTTCTCTCTCTATTCCATATGGTCCTCTCTGTCTCTCTCTATTCCTCATGGTCCTCTCTTTCTCTCTCTATTTCTTATGGTCCTCTCTTTCTCTCTCTATTCCATATGGTCCTCTCTTTCTCTCTCTATTCCATATGGTCCTCTCTGTCTCTCTTTATTCCTTGGGGTCCTCTCTGTCTCTCTCTATTCCTTATGGTCCTCTCTTTCTCTGTCTATTCCATATGGTCCTCTCTTTCTCTCTCTATTCCTTATAGTCTTCTCTTTCTCTCTCTATTCCATATGGTCCTCTCTTTCTCTCTCTATTCCGTATGGTCCTATTTTTCTCTCTCTCTATTCCATATGGTCCTCTCTGTCTCTCTCTATTCCTCATGGTCCTCTCTTTCTCTCTCTATTCCTTATGGTCCTCTCTTTCTCTCTCTATTCCATATGGTCCTCTCTTTCTCTCTCTATTCCATATGGTCCTCTCTGTCTCTCTTTATTCCTTATGGTCCTCTCTTTCTCTCTCCAATTCCATATGGTCCTCTCTGTCTCTCTATTCCTTATGGTCCTCTCTTTTTCTCTCTCTATTCCATATGGTCCTCTCTTTCTCTCTCTATTCCTTATAGTCTTCTCTTTCTCTCTCTATTCCATATGGTCCTCTCTTTCTCTCTCTATTCCTTATGGTCCTCTCTTTCTCTCTCTTCCTTATGGTCCTCTCTTTCTCTGTCAATTCCTTATGGTCTCTCTTTCTCTCTCTATTCCATATAGTCCTCTTTTCTCTCTATTCCACATGGACCTCTCTGTCTCTCTCTATTCCTTATGGTCCTCTCTTTCTCTCTCTATTCCATATGGTCCTCTCTTTCTCTCTATTCCGTATGGTCCTATTTTTCTCTCTCTATTCCATATGGTCCTCTCATCTCTCTCTATTCCTCATGGTCCTCTCTTTCTCTCTCTATTTCTTATGGTCCTCTCTTTCTCTCTCTATTCCATATGGTCCTCTCTTTCTCTCTCTATTCCATATGGTCCTCTCTGTCTCTCTTTATTCCTTAGGGTCCTCTCTTTCTCTCTCAATTCCATATGGTCCCTCTCTGTCTCTCTCTATTCCTTATGGTCCTCTCTTTCTCTGTCTATTCCATGGTCCTCTCTTTCTCTCTCTATTCCTTATAGTCTTCTCTTTCTCTCTCTATTCCATATGGTCCTCTCTTTCTCTCTCTATTCCGTATGGTCTATTTTCTCTCTCTATTCCATATGGTCCTCTCTGTCTCTCTCTATTCCTCATGGTCTCTCTTTCTCTCTCTATTCCTTATGGTCCTCTCTTTCTCTCTCTATTCCTTATGGTCCTCTCTTTTTCTCTCTGTTCTTATGGTCCTCTGTCTCTCTTTGTTCCTTATGGTCCTCTCTTTCTCTCTCAATTCCATATGGTCCTCTCTGTCTCTCTCTATTCCTTATGGTCCTCTCTTTCTCTGTCTATTCCATATGGTCCTCTCTTTCTCTCTCTATTCCTGATGGTCCTCTCTCTCCTATTCCATATGGTCCTCTCTTTCTCTCTCTATTCCATATGGTCCTCTCTTTCTCTCGCTTCTTGAATTATCCACCCTCTCCCCCTAGATTCCCTTACTCTCCCTCTATACTCACGTGGAGGGAGAGACAGTGGTGGAAATAGTCCCACTTTTATCTCCTCAAGCCATACCACTAAGACAGGGACTGCACACATACACGCATGTACACACACACACACACACACACACACACACACACACA